>NW_016157599.1:27905-97799 GCF_001687245.7 Rhagoletis zephyria | reverse complement strand
TTTTTTTTTTTTTTTTTTTATGTATGTTACCGCATAACTTTGCACCACATCAACCAATTTCAATAATTTTTGCAACGGAAAGGTAGTGTCTCAGAGGTGGTCCCATACTAATTTGGTTTAGATCCGATCATTGGATCATGAAATATACAGATATATATATATTTTTTTTTAAGTCGGTTTTTTTTTGCTAAAAATTACTTGTTATTAATTTGAATCGGCATCCTTACAATAAAATTATGTATGCATATAAAGTCTATAAAATACGGCAATAAAAATTTGGTGCTTTTTCAAATTCAAAACTTGGCAATACTGCCTTTTGTCCGATGCTTCCTCTTTTTCTTGTCGAGTTCGTCTTGCTCTCTCATTCTGGTATTTATTGACGTCACGGCCAGTTGCTCTCAGCTCGATTGGCGCAATCTTGTATTCTATCATTTTTGAATTATTCCTACGTATTCATCCCTGCTTTGTATCGGTGTAAGTACGCCGCTTTCCCTCTCTTTTTTCCCTCTCTCTGTGCTATACCTTCTTTCTTGCTCAGGTAACATTTTCAGTTTTAACAAGTAACGGAGTATAAGTTAGGGCGAAACTGAACTGAATATCGTTTTTTCACCTTCCAGTAAACTGCATGATAAGAAAGAGTATTTTCCCCATGTCAAACAGTTTCGATAATATGCTATGAGATATTGAAATAATTGGAGCAAGTTTGGTGGAAATCGATGTACATATGTAGTCATAAGTGGGTGGTGCCATTCCCATTTTACAAAAATCAATAATATTGTGTCTTGTTAAGAGATTGTTGTAAGTTGGCGTGTTTAGTTGATGATGTTCCGAAGGCCTCTATTAATCGGTGTGATCCCCTAGTTTTGCCGGAAGATTCATACCATCCTGCTCTTGAGTTAAGCTACGAAATCATAAATGAAATACATAATAATAAGTCAAGTTCAAGCACTAGATATGTTTTTGCGAAAGCAAATTTCAGGAAAATTAACAAAGAACTTTCAAAGTTATCTTGGCCAATATATAGAGATGACGTGGAGCGTATCGTTGAGCACTTTAATGATACTGTTTTCAATTTGTTTCGAAAGTATGTGCCAAATCGTAATATTGTTCATGAAGAACCAATACAATTATGGCTCACTAAAGAGCTTAAAAAATTGAAAAATAAAAAGTGGAACTCTTTTAAACTGTATAAAAGAACGGGCTTACACAGTGATTACCTAAGGTACTCAGTTTTGCGGCATAGCTACTTTGCATTAAATAAGAAATGTTATAATTCATATTTATGTAAAATTAAGAAGAATTTAATTAACAATCCTAAATCATTTTATGGTTTCGTAAATTCAAAGCNAATTTCAACCATCATATTAATGTTACAGTCAATAAAGCCAAAGGCGTTTTTGCATTTGTAAGGCGATGGTCAAAAGAGTTCAAAGATCCTTATGTTACAAAAGCTCTTTTTACCAGTTTAGTTAGACCTATACTAGAATACGGATCTATTGTTTGGAATCCCCGCTACCAAGTTCATTCAGAAAGGATTGAATCAATTCAAAAACAATTCTTGCTTTTTGCATTACGTAATTTTAACTGGGATTCAGATTACAATCTCCCCCCTTACACTCGTCGTCTAAAGCTCATAAATTTGCCTACACTCGCAAACCGTAGAGAAATGCTAGGTATAATATTTATCGTAAAATTAATGACAGGCTTGATTTATAGCCCGGCCCTCCTGGCTGAGGTAAATTTTAATGTTCCTTCTCGAGTGTCAAGACACTTTCGACATATATTTTAAAAGCCATGCAAAACTAATATTGAACTAAACGAATCATTCCGTGGTTTATGTCAGGATTTTAACTGTCATTCCAGCACGTTTGACGTATCGGACTCGATTTTCACTATAAAGAAAACTATTATTCCCACTCTCAATAATTGCATATTTAATCAGCTGATGAATTTGATTCTGTAGCTGAATAGTTTTAGATCTCGACACTTAACAAACTCCTGTTGCCACTACTCGGCACCAAAAAACTAAAAAAAAAGGTTCCGTACGTCATGCGGACTGCGCCCCTCGTGTCGGTTGGGCGGGAATGAAGGGTAAAAAGCCGTTGGGATTAATTAATTAGTTATTGAAATATTGAAATTTTCGTATTTCTGAAATTTACCGTTATATGGTAGGTGACGGTAATTTTAGTCCGGTTACCGAGACACACATATGTAGCCGTAAGTGGGAGGTGCCATGCCCATTTTCCTAAAAATTTCCCTAAGTAGCATTTTGTGCTCAGAGGTCATTGTAACTATATATCGATTTTGAGTAAATTAGTTCAAATAGTTAGATACTAATTTATCGCAGTTTTCGTATTCTGTAAATTACCGTTATATGGGAGGTGGGTGTGGTTCTTATCTGGTTTAAAAAATTTTCAAAGGGTTTCTTAGTGGACTCTAAGTAATGTTCGTACTGAGTTTGGTGGGGATTGTTGAAGGGACTACAGAGATACAGCATTTCATCGTAAGTGGACGGTGCCACGCCCATTTTCAGAAAATTTCATAACTCTCTTATTTTATGCCAAAATTCTGCTTCGCGTACCAACGTTTAACTATTTTGATCCAGTATTTACAGAAATATCGTAGTTTTTGCATATTTCAAAAATACCGTTATATGGGAGGTGGTCGTGGTTATTGTCCGATGTCGCCCCTTTTCAATCTCAACCCACCTTGGAAAAAGGGAAACTTGCTTACCAAAATCCGTGCTATATGCATAATCGTCGATTCGACTAATAAATAGTGTTAACGTATTAAAAATATGATTAGTGTTCCAGGGTTAAATAAGCACGCATACAATTTTGTAAATAAAAAATACTTAATTTTATGTTTAAACGTGACTAAATTGAGTAAATTTCAGTTCAAGAAAACACAATTAGAAAACTGGAGGTTTAAAATTTGGTTAACCATCTTCAAAATATTTTCAAATTAAAACTTTATTTGTCATACTTTTTCAATTAACGTATCTCCTGAACTGAATTCGAGATTTTAAACAGATGGAAACCTCTTACATGTAGTATTGAAATGAAGCCCTTTAAAACCCATTTCGATTCATACCCATGTTATAATAACTCATTTCAATTATTGAATAGTTTCAATTTAACCTTTTAGAAAGATGGCAACCTATGTGATACATATTCAACACCATTTAGATTCATACCAATCTTCTATACTAATATATATTTTGAAAACCGTTTTATATGTGTTCGCAAAGCTCGAAAACGGCCGAAGCGATTTTTTTTTTAAATTTCAGACACCTGCCCCAGACGCCCAAGGTTATAGGCTAAACAAAATTTCGATGTGTAAAGGGAGCGTGGCACCTTGCATACAAACCGATCATTTCATATTGCATATCTCTGGAAGTGTTCATGGTAGAATACTGGAGCTTGGCACGGCGATATATGAAATCAATCTTATACTCATGGAGAAAAATGGGCTATTTGGAAAGAGGGCGTGGCACCGTACAAACATATATATATAATTCTTTTGTATGTGTGTTTGTGAGTGAAATCCTTGTAAATGCCCCGGCAGATTTTAACGAAGTTTTTTGTGTGCTTTTGGGTGGCTCTCTGGATAGTGTAGTTTCACAATTTCACTCGCCAGTTGGCGCTGGAGTTAAGTTATTACTAAAAATTTTATTTATGATTCACTTTGGCGAACATTCAAAATATGTATTGGTAACGGTAAATGCAATACTACTGCCAAAAAGATCTGACAGGTGGCGCTGGCGTCACTACGAATATTCGCCAAGTTAGAAAGAAGTGCCGTGAATATCACATTAAATCGACCTGCTGTACCACTGAGTATATCGAACTCTTGTGTGTTATGATTGGCCAATGGATGTGATTTGCAAGTATTATTATGCGTTAAAGCTTCAGTCGGTGGCACCAGGCTTGAGTTGTGCAGGGGTAAATATCAAATCACCACCGATAAATCAACGGCCAGAACCATTGCACGCATTTTACTGTAATACTTAATTCAAAATAATTGAATTTAATTTTTAAAAAGGTGGCAACCCTTGGGAAAGACTTAAATATTATGCAGAACTCTCAAACTAAAAGTTTCCTAACAATATTTCGTTAGGCAACCATTTTTTAATTATTCAGATAATTAATTTAAATTTTACTATTCAAACAGGTGACAACCCTTTTCAAAATATACAGCTTTTTTAAGCCTCTTCATATCCATTTTTATACCTTTCATGAGCATGAAATGGTATTATAACTTTGGTATAACTGATTGTTCAGATATGAGATTTTTCGTTATAACTTCTCCATTTACGCAGCTAGGAACGTGAAATTTTGCAATACTTTCACCCATTATCCACAGAAAATTAGAGTGAAAATTACAAAGATCGGGTCACTATAACCTATAGCTCTCATACAACTGATTGTTCAGATATAAGATTTTTCATTATCAAAAGAAAACTTTCAGTGAAAATTGCGAAGATCGGGTCGCTATAACCTATATCCACCATACAACTGATTGTTCAGATATGAGATTTTTTGCCATAACTTCTTCATTTATGCAGCTAGGAACGTCAAAATTCGCCCCGTGTTCACTCATTATTAACAGAATACTTACAGTGAAAATAACAAAGATCGGGTCACTATAACATATATCTCCCATACAACTGAGTGTTCAGTTATGAGAATTTTCGTTATAACTCCTCCATTTAAGCACCTAGGAACATGAAATTTTACAATACTTCCACCCATTAATAACAGAATATACAGCGGAAATATCAATGATCGGGTCACTTTTACATATAGCTCCCATACAACTGGTTGTTCAGATATGCGATTTTTTGTTATAACTACTCCATCTATGCAGCTAGAAACATGAAATTTCGCACTATTTTCACTCATTATCAACAGAAAGTTTACAGTAAAATTAAAAAATACCGCGTCACTATAACCTGTTTATTGCCCCCATACAACTGATTGTTCAGATATGGGGTTTTACTGTAAAACTCCTTTATTTGGACAGCTAAAACCGATAAATTTCGTAAGCTATTTTATAAATAATAACACAAAGTCTACTGAGAAAATCGTCAAAATGTATGCTGTATGAGCTTTATCTCATATACCACTGATTGTTCAGATACCAGTCTTTGCGATATATCTCCTTGATGTAGGTAGCTAAACCCATTCAATTGTGTTAACGGTTCACGTACCGATCACACAGCAGTGATTTGTGCTAGATAAGGTATATCTTCCATACCTCTGATTGTTTAGATATGACTTTTTATATATGTATCCCCTAGACCGTTCGTTATTTTAACTATTTTTTTAAATATACAGTTTGCCGGGCGGAAAAAGATGTGTTTTGGTCTAAAAATAAGCAGTGCAAAATTTTATTCGCATATGATAACTCTAAGTACTTGCGCGTTGCATTTGAAAATTTAGAAAACCATATGCATTCTGGGAAAAAAATTTGTAACAAAATAGTTGATAGTCGTGAATTTTATAGTCATTTGCTATGTAAAATAACTCACACAATCTGAATATGAGGTCAAAAATTAAAAAAGTAGAATACGTTTTAAGAATTTGCGAAATTATCGTTTTTTTCAAATTGAGAAAACAGCATTTTCAATTTTTTCCAAAAATATCCGGTTGTGATTATCACACCACAAAAAGATCTCCACCAGATTAAAGGTCTTTGAAATCCCTACGAACCTGCTATACAATGGTTTGCAATCAAATTATCAGTTTAAGAGTTATCTGCCAATTTATTAGTGAAATCGGACACAATTTTAAGTCGCATCGTTATTGTACTGTGAATTACACCTAAAAGCTGCAAACTTTTTGTTCTTATTTTTATGCTATGTTAAAGCTTATTTAATTTCAAAGTATATAGATCTAAATTTTTTGCAAATCGATTTGAAAATAGAAAAGTTATAGCAAATTTAGTAAATGATTCAAGCAACGTATCGATACTGTACAGCACATTTGATTGTAAAATAAATTAAAATATCATTTCCAGGGGCATGTTATGCACATCGCAATTAGAAAAACAGCTGACAATAGGTTTGTTTCATTAAGCAATAGTTTTAAATATTTTTTAACAATTGTTACAAATTATCATGCTTTGGCTAGCAAAAAAGTTGATAAAATAAGATAAATTGAGATAGCAAAATAACATTTGATTTTTAGATAAGGTTTGGAAGTTTCTGCGGGATACATTTATACTTGTAAAACTGAAACAATGGTACTTATTGAATGTATTATGTATTTATATTATGATCCTTATTTTCAAGTAATACTACGCTCAAAAGAATGTCTAATAACCGCTTGTTTATTAAGCAATAGTTTGTAATAGTTTGGAACAATTGTTACGAATTATCACGGCTTGGCGGTTTAATACGAAAAAACTGCAAAAAAATTTATAAAAAAGGGATAAATTTAGAGAGAAAAATAACATAAAGTTTCTACAGGATAAAGAATACAATTTTCCAGGAAGAAATATACATATATATCTGTGGACATTTTAAAGAACAACTTAAGCCTATAGTTTACGGACAAACAAAATAGCAAATGTCGAATGTTTTCTTTTAAATAAAATATACTATACTGACGGTAAAAAAAGCTTTGTCATATGATGTGGAACAAAAAAAAATTATTTTGGTTACTGGACGATGCCAAAGTATCCTCCGGGAAGGCAGTACATATTTTGGTTGCAGCAGCTGAAGCTTTTGGTGTTGAGGCGGACGAATTGGTGATCAATCGCTCATCAATATATGAACAACGAAAAAAGAACCGCCAACGTGGATTTGAGTCTTCTATAGCGGAGTTTAATGAAAACGTAATTGTAGTGATTTCTTCTGGGTTTACTTTTAGTTATTAATATATGAATTTTTTTGCAATAATTTTATATGTACATACATACATAGATTAGGAATGTGAGATCAGTGGTCGTTCATTGGGACGGAAAATTAATGGCAGACATAGTTGGCACGCAAAAAGTGGAGCGAATTGCAATTCTCTTGAGCTATCAAGGAATGTCCAAATTTCTCAGCGCTGCAGTTGTAAATCCCGCTACTGGTGAAAATATCGCGAGCGCTGTTCGCGATCTTTTAATCAGATGGAACCTCATTGATCGAGTTGGTGGTATGAGTTTTGATACCACTTCCGTAAATACGGGCGTAAAAAATGGAGCATCAATTCTCTTGCAAAAGCATCTCGGGCGAAATCTCATTAGTCTTGCTTGTCGCCACCACATTTTCGAAATCGTATTGAGGCACGTTTTCGAGACAAAATATTTAGCCTCCAGCGCACCAGAAGTTTCAATTTTTAATCGGTTTGCTGCTGAATGGAACAACCTCAACCATAATATGTTTAAAAGTCGACTTGAAGACGAAATTGTTCGTTCAAAAATAACAGAGCTGCAGTGGGAAGACATGAAGCATTTTTGTACGTACGAGCTTCAGAAAGTCCAGATTCGCGGGGATTACAAGGAGCTGCTTCAGCTAGCATTTGCTTTTTTAGGTGGTACTAGTGGTGATTTTCGAACATGCGGCCCAACATCCCATGCGCGGTTTATGTCGAAAGCTATTTATTGCCTGAAGATATTTCTTTTTCGAGAACAGTTCAAACTGACGCCAAGAGAATTTAATAGTTTACGAGATATTTGCATTTTCCTCATTCGCCTTTATATGAAAGCTTGGTACTAGTGCACAAATCCCATTAAGGCTCCAATGCAAGATTTAAAATTTTTACAAAATGAAATTGAGTACGCCCAAACTGATGCAGTGGTATCCAATGCGGTTTTGAAAAAGTTCAAAAGTCATTTATGGTACTTAATGCCGGAGACAACAGCTTTAGCGTTTTTTGATAATGATGTGCCAGTGGAGGAAAAACGAGAAATGGTGAAGGCACTGCAAGCAGTCGAGCCAAACGTAAAATTCAGTGAAGATAGAGTAATTTCAAATCCCGCTCTCTTGATTGGCAAAACTATTAGAGATTTCGTGTCCTACAAAACTAAAAATTTCTTCGTTGCCTTTGGTTTGTCTTCTGACTTCTTACGGATGGATCCATCCGAATGGGGAAAAAATGAAGATTATATAGACGCTCTCGAATTTTGTCGAGATTTATTCGTTGTAAATGACACAGCTGAGCGGGGTGTTAAATTTATGAAAGATTACAATCGAATATTGACAAAAAATGAGGAGCAAAAACAATTGGTGCTTCAATTTGTAGAAGCATATCGAAAAAAATATACATCACACAATAAATCGGCACTTGTTTATTAAAAAATCATGAAATATAGTTTTATTTTTTACAAGCTTTCTCTGAAATATTCTTTTCTTATCAAATTTGGCCACATTTTATTGAATTTGGCTACTGGGCACTAGGTTGACCAGATGAGCTTTTCAAGCGGTTATTAGACATTATTTTGAGCGTAGTATTACTTGAAAATAAGGATCATAATATAAATACATAATACATTCAATAAGTACCATTGTTTCAGTTTTACAAGTATAAATGTATCCCGCAGAAACTTCCAAACCTTATCTAAAAATCAAATGTTATTTTGCTATCTCAATTTATCTTATTTTATCAACTTTTTTGCTAGCCAAAGCATGATAATTTGTAACAATTGTTAAAAAATATTTAAAACTATTGCTTAATGAAACAAACCTATTGTCAGCTGTTTTTCTAATTGCGATGTGCATAACATGCCACTGGAAATGATATTTTAATTTATTTTACAATCAAATGTGCTGTACAGTATCGATACGTTGCTTGAATCCAATGTCATTTACTAAATTTGCTATAACTTTTCTATTTTCAAATCGATTTGCAAAAAATTTGGATCTATATACTTTGAAATTAAATAAGCTTTAACATAGCATAAAAATAAGAACAAAAAGTTTGCAGCTTTTAGGTGTAATTCACAGTAGAATAACGATGCGACTTAAAATTGTGTCCGATTTCACTAATAAATTGGCAGATAACTCTTAAACTGATAATTTGATTGCAAAACATTGTATAGCAGGTTCGTAGAGATTTCAAAGACCTTTAATCTGGCGGACATCTTTTTGTGGTGTGATAATCACAACCGGATATTTTTGGAAAAAATTGAAAATGCAGTTTTCTCAATTTGAAAAAAACGATAATTTCGCAAATTCTTAAAACGTATTCTACTTTTTTAATTTTTGACCTCATATTCAGATTGTGTGAGTTATTTTACATAGCAAATGACTATAAAATTCACGACTTTCAACTATTTTGTTACAAATTTTTTTCCCAGAATGCATATGGTTTTCTAAATTTTCAAATGCAACGCGCAAGTACTTAGAGTTATCATATGCGAATAAAATTTTGCACAGCTTATTTTTAGACCAAAACACATCTTTTTCCGCCCGGCAAACCAAATTTTAATTTTAACGAACGGTCTAGTATCCCCTCTATTTATGCCTGCTGTGAATATATACATTTTTTCAAATGCAGTAATCTGTTAAAGTAAAATTTTCAGATGCTCATGAAAGGTATGAAGCCTTCGGCATAGCCGAAGACAGCGCTGCTCTTACTTGTTTAATATAATTTTGAAATAAATTAAAATTGAATTTGTTTTTTTGAAGGGTGGCAGCCCTCATCCATTAGTAAATAATGATTTTATATATCTCCAATTCTAGTAATCTATCAAAAATATTTCCTGAGTAATGCAGTATGAAAAATTCCGTTTGTATTGGAGGTGCCACGGCCCCTTGTCTAATCGAGATTAAATCTATCCTATATTTTAAGTAGGGCTAAATGACAGCAGTGTACAAAATTTCATGATGATCGGTTGAGTAGTTAAAGCGTGAAAGCGTAGCAAACAAACAAACTCACTTTCGGATTTATAATATTATACTAAGGACTAAGGATAGCTATTTGTTTTGCACTAATTTACTTTTTGAGGCAAATTGTGCTTTAAAATTAGGAACATAAAGAGTCAGTTATTCCTTCATTTTCTAAAACAGTTATTCTTAAAAATAATTTATATTTTTTACGTATAACGTGTATTTTCGTGACCTTATAATTACAAATCTAAACTAATGAATTAAAACTAATTAAATTGAATGCTTATTTGTGATAACTCAGCGTTAAATTGTATTAAATGTGTTGAAACGTAATACATAAACTCCCGGCATCGAATTAAGAATACTAGTATCGCCCATTAGTCGAAATTCGACCACATCACTTATTTTATACACTTTTTATTTTGCTTGTGACGTTTTTAAGGTCCATCAAAACCTCTTGTCCGTTTAGCTCACTAATATTGTAAGCTGGGGTTACATATATACATCCGGTTAAATAATTTTATAATTCATAGGAACAGAAGTGAGAATTAGATTTGTATGGAAATTCGATAACGCAATAATATATGAGATGACAGGTTGCTTCTCTGACTGATATTCGGGCTGAACTTGTACCAACCAGGACTGTAAATAGGTGTTTTTGAATGTTAAGGTCAAAGTGGCCCTTAGAGGGTTATAAACTAAATTCGGCCGATCTACACCACCTTCTCTTTCTTTTGATATGAGTTTCATGAAAATCAATGGGGAATAAGTACCTCAAAAGTGTGCGACTAAAATCATGTTTGCATATTAATATATAAGATGAGAACATATTTCATGGAACTGAATTTGCCATAACTCGCCTTTGGAGCCAGCTATCGGGCTCATTTTTATCAGGTGTATTTATCCTTATGTAGCGAATGTATATTCTGAGCACATCGGACTATAAATGCGATTTTTTAGTATAGCTCGACCCCTGCGCCACCTATCGGAAAGTTAAAAGTTTGTGCACTCCTCCTCCGAAACACCTTTCCAACAAAGCAACAATCATTCGAATCGGTTAAGAAACATAGGAGAAAATTGTTCCCAATTATTCATGCATGCCTATTTATATATAAAATACACGGTTAAAAATTTCGGTTTTAATTTTAAACTTTTTGGACTACATATATGACCAAACTAAATTCAGTTTCAAATACAAACCTTCCAAGTTTAAAAAAAAGAGAGCACATATGTTGGGTTTAGAATTTAAACAATTCGGTTTAAATGTTAAACCCAAACATTTTCATAATTAAGAATAAAAAAAAAAAAACAATCTTAAATTTCATGCTCCGTCTGGTTGGGATTGAACCCGGACAGCCTTGGTAGCAACCAATTGTATCAAGCATCTTTGCACACTCAGCTACAGCCACGCATGTAAATGTGCTTTCATATGTTGAGTTTGAATCAACACCACAATTCGCTGTGCAAACATATTCTATTTCGGTTTAGATTTTAAACCAAATTTTCTATATATGAAACCTAGAAACTAGAATTAAAACATTTTGGTTTGATTTTTAAACTACGAACTTTTTGGGCTAAAATTTAAACCAGAATATATTAAAAATTGCGTAAAACTATTGACTGGTTTAAAAAGTAGACTATAAAAGTTTAAAAAAGGCAGTAGTCCCAGCGCGGTTTAAAAATTAAGCCCAAATTTTTGACCGTGTGGAGTGCCAGTTACTGTCTAAATTCGACAGTTTTTCTAACTTAACACGTAGCGATACTTATACGGTACAAATTAACTAACCGGAAAATCTTCTGCTAAAACGTAACTAAATTTTTTTTATCTGAGAAGGTCTTTGGAGGACTTCGGCTGGACTTGCAATTGACCCGATACATTCAAGTTTATCAATAAATTTCAATGATTTGATACATATCGATAGTTCGATGAATTTCAAGAACACTAAAATTCGATAACTCAACAAAATTCGTTAATTCGACCAATTTCGATAACTGTGAAATTCGATGGCTCGATAAATTTTGATATTTCAAAAATGTAAAAACTTTGGATACCTTTATAAATTTTCAATTTTGAAATCTCCACATTTCTCGAAAACTATCTAAACATTTTGATAACTCGTTACACTCTGTTAAGATGGTTAAATTCGATAAGCAGTGATAAATTGATAAGCTTATATAACCTTGAAATTTCGATAAATCGATATATTTTTAAAATTCCATAAACTTCGCTTTGTTGAACCAACCAATTTCAGTAGATCAATAATTATCGATAACTCTGTAATTTGAAAGAACTCCATGCATTACGACACCTCGATAAATTTCGTTAAGTCTATAAATAATTCAATAAATATCGATAACTTGATACATTTCTTTAACTTGACAAATTTCGATAATCACACACGTTTTTATAGCTCGATAACTATCCGTAAATTTGGATAACTAAGTTTCTGTGTCTATAAATTTCGACAAGTCAGTAAACATTGATCAGTTTGAATAATTCGATACGTTGCGATAAGCATGGAT
Source organism: Rhagoletis zephyria (assembly GCF_001687245.7). Lineage (NCBI taxonomy): Eukaryota > Metazoa > Arthropoda > Insecta > Diptera > Tephritidae > Rhagoletis > Rhagoletis zephyria. The sequence goes on along the minus strand of NW_016157599.1, from coordinate 85,456 downwards.
AAATTTCGATAATTATAAACTTTGATGATTCGATAAATTTCAATAACCTTTATAGCTGATTTTATTTCGATTCCTATCGGAAAATTTCAACTCTTTTAACCTAATTCTTATGTATTTCTCATTGTCTCCATTTTCGCCTTTATCTACATTTTCGTCTTTATCTTCACTTTTGCCTTTTTTTTGGCTTCATCGTTATCACTTGTTTCTTCATCTTCATATTTATCTTCATTTCAAAGTTTAATTTCAAATACGAAGTAAAACAAAATGCGAAACAGCTTAAATTGAACAGGTTGTAAGAACAACCATACACAAATATGGAAATTTTTAAACGACGATTTTCAACCAATTTCGAAACTATAAAACCTCTCCTCATCTACAGAAAATTACCTTTCCAACGGTGTTTTTGGTTTTGAAATCGGTAACTTAACCTTGGTCTTCATCTTTGTTTTTATCATTCACATCTTTGCTTATATCCTTTTCTCTTTCTATTCACGTAGATGAGATGAGGTGCGATGACGTGATAAGATGTGACGTGATTTTATTTGATGTCATAGGATGTCATGTCATGTGTGGTCATATCCTCTGATGTCATGTCATATGATGTCATAACATATGATATCATATCATGGGATGCCACGTCATGTAATGCCTTGTCATGTCATGCGATGTCATATCATGTGATGTCAAGTCATGTGATGTCATGCCATGTAATGTGATGTCATATCATATAATGTCATGTCACGTGATATCGTGTGATGTGATATCATATTATGTGATGTAATATCATGTGATGTCTCTTTATATCATGTGATAAAATGTGATGTGATGTCATGTAATGTGATCACATTCCATGTTCCGATTAGTGTATCGGTAACCCCGTTGATAACTGTGTCGATAAAAATACCGATAACAATATCCATAAACATATAGAAAAATATAACGATTGTAAAATCGATTAACTCATCGATAAATATAACAATAATCAGTATCGATTATTGTACATATCGTTAACAATATAAATGAATAAAAAGATAACAAAATCAATTATTTAATCGGGCGAAACATGTCAAATTGAACATGTTGCAGAAATATCTATACACAAAAAATGTTTAAACGACGGTTTTGGCCGTGATTTTCAACCAATTGTGAAACCATAAAAACTCTGCTCATCTCTCTCATCTGCCTTTGCAACAGTGTTCTTGGTTTTGAAATCGGTTCGGTAGAATCGCCAAACGAACGGAGACAAAATTTATGTTAGCGTATTAAAATATAGATATATGAGAACATATTGCATGGAACTGAATTTGACAGAACATAGCTGGCTCCAAAGCTATCGGGCTCATTTTTGGCAGGTGTATTTATCCTTATGTAGCGAATGTATATTCTGAGTTTGAAGCACATCGGACTATAAATTTTTTAGTATAGCTCGACCCCTGCGCCACCTATCGGAAAAGTTAAAAGTTTGTGCACTCCTCCTCCGAAACACCTTTCCAACAAAGCAACAATCATTCGAATCGGTTAAGAAACATAGGAGAAAATTGTTCCCAATTATTCATGCTTGCCTATTTATATATAGATATAGGATTTTAAATATTCAGAATTGTTTTCATGCTAAATATTTTTCGTAAATTTTTTATTTAAGGATGGCTCATAAATATTATAGCATAAACATATAAATTCACGTTTCTAACTGTGTTGGAAATTTTGAGGAATTCTAGAAACTTTTATATTTTAATTCGGAGTTTAAAGTATGCAGTTCTATAGCCCATTTTTACGCACGCTCTTGAAGGTATTCACCTATTTAAATATTTTTGTTTAAGATACAAGATTACACTTTACTACACTACAATTTGATGGGCTACAAAACAGAATACTCGAATTATTTATAAAAAATCTCGGATTAAAAAGTTTGAAATTTGAAGACAGTTTTTAGAATTCTATCAAGTTTGCATCACAGTTAGGAATTTGAGTTCAAATGGTTTATGGAATACGCGACATAGTATAAAATTTTAGAAAAATTTAAAAACATTTAAAATGAAAAGCATTGGAAAAAAAGTCACTGCATAAGTACACGTTTCGGGTGCTCAGTGATATATTTACGTATGTACAGTATCGGTCATATCAATAGCACCCTTATTTCAAAGTAAGATTGTTTACCACTTTCGTTATTTTTTTTAAATCTATTTGAAAGGTAAAAAATTTAGATCAAAAATCGTTAAATTTAACTTTGTTTTGTATAAAGTTTTAAAATTTTCTTTATTTTCTTTATAAAATAATAACAAACAAATTTTAACTCTCAATATATTGTGAATATTTAAAAAAGAAATGGGTACGCAGACTTTTGCTGTTAAGAGTAGCTTAACTAAATTGTATGGTTGTATTTTGCATTCAATTTTATACGTACGTATATATGTATAAAAATGACATTAATGTTACCAATAACGACTTTTTTGGGAATATTTTAGCAGAAAACAGTTTTTCTAAGAAAAAATATAATTTAGTACATTTTTGTATCTTTTGTCAGGTTTCATATGACCAGGGTGAGTAACATTGATGACAGCGCAACTAGCAACATATGAGTTTCAACCGTCCAGCTCTGCATCCCTTTTGCAGTAGTTCAGAGACAGTTCTGAAATTTGTAGGGCGAAACTAGCGCTTTGCCAGACTGTCTCTAAAGTTTGCTGCAGGGTAAAGACAATCTGGCAAAGCGCTAGTTCCGCCCTACAAACAGTGTTGCCACTTTGCGAGTAATTCCTCAAAACGTGAGGAATTTCGGGTGCGCTTGAGTATTTTTTGAGGATTTTTATTTTGAGGAATTTTGTCTCGATATATTTGCAGATAACAAATGCAGCCATGTTTTACACAAGAGAGTTGTTAAATCGCAAATTTTTTATCAAAAAGCTTTCCGAAGTTTTATAAAGAGCGAAATACACCACGCAAGTGGCTTGTCAAACATTCTTCAAACCTACTTTTCCCATTTCGCCATACACCATGCAAACATGACTCGTTCAAGCAAAGAATTTTAGTTTTCTTCCGGTTCACAATATAAAAGCGTGTGGTTTTCTTGTGTGGTTTATCATACACAACGTAAACGGTTTGATCAGACGTCAACATGGCGGCCAGAAAAACAAAAAAAATGTTATTTTTGTTCACATTTTGCTCAAACGGCTTGTCAAACCTTCAAACACCCCCATACACAACATAAATAGCTTTAAGGAAAGGGATATTTCGCTTGGTTTGTCAAGCCGCTTGTGTCGTGTTTTTCGCTTTTAAGCACATCTGAATATGCTTCTAATATTCAAAATATTATCGATAATTTTTTTCATTCCATCGTTATATTTTCAACTTATTTTAAACATGCAAAATCTCGGTAACGAATAGAGAGAACACGCATTGTTCGATCATATTCATATTGACTCCTCATTAGATCCAGAAAATTATAGGAACAATTTTTGAATTAAGAGATTCTTCAGGTTCATATAAGTTTCCCAATTTAAAATAATTATATCTGCATTACTAATACAGCCCTTTTCTAATGCTTCAGTAGAACGTATATTTAGTAGTTTAAAAATGTGAAGGACTGACTTGAGGACCAGACTGATCACTGACATATGCGCAGCAATATTATATACAAACCAAGGCATAAAAAATAACGGCGATACTTTGTTTGAACCCATAAATAGTATGCAGTACACAATACTCATATCTGTAATAAGAAAATTTTGAGTAATTTCTTCGGATTTTGAGGATTTTTCGTTTGTTTTTAAGGAATTTGGTAATATTTTTGTGGCAACACAGCCTACAAATTTCAGAACTATGTATCTCTGAGCTAGTGTAAAACGGCTGCAGAGCGGGACAGTTGAAACTTGCGGTGTGCTAGTTGCGCGTCCTAAAAGTTTCTCACATTTAGCATATGAAATCCTGTGTTGCCAGAACTTTTCGGACCAACCGGCTAAATTGGCAAAAAAAAATCGTTTAAAAACGGCTAAACTATTTCAACTAAATTTACTTTAAATAAATCACAAGTAGAAAGACTAGTTCTTGGAGAGAAGCTGCAAATTCAAGCTGGAAAAATTTAGCCAACAAGAATTTGCAATTAGGAAAAACATATGATTGTGGCTGTATGTTGAAGAAAGTCGGACTAACCAGAAATATACATGTAGATACTGTTATTTGCCCCTCTGAAAGAATTTTAAAAATTCTATACAAATTTATTATGTTCCAAATGCAACCGCGGACACAAGCTGGCAGGAAACTTGCAAATTTGCGTTCGTGCAGAATTTTGCAAGTTTCTCTACTTGAGAGAGGATTTGGCAGAATATTTTCTTACTATCTTACTATAGTGATAATTCTCGCTAGGTTTTCGACGAACAAACCTATTTTATTCCCAGAGAGTTTTGCTTTACATAGAAATTTTTGCTCTTTTATTTTAATTTTGATGCATTTCAGTGTTGGTTCTTTTAATTCAAGTTGACCTTCGGTTTTTGGAATTTAAATAAGTTCTCAGCAAAAAAGATTGTTGAAAAAAAAATACATATGTGCACACAGTGCTTAAAAATCTCAATTTCTTCCTAACCTTAACACTTTAAGCGTGGGCAACAATGACGTTTTGTAATTAAGGCAGAATTGAATATGCGCTATCTAGAGCTGCAAAACTATCGATAGTTGGACTATTCGATATTTTCGATAGTTTTGCGTCTCACTATTCGATAGTATCGATACTATCAAACAAACTATACAACAAAGTTAGTTTTTAAAACAACAAGAACAATGCATTGCAAATTATTTCATTTCATGTCAGCCAAAAATGTAAAAAAGTATAAATGCATCGTCAAAAACATAAATATAGACGGCACATTTTAACATGTTTTAGCTAATCTTGTTTTGCTTATTTAATGTTTATTTTTTTTTAGGAAGGTATATTTAGTTCGTTATCTAACAAAACCCTTGCAAGTCAATATTTAAAAAGTTTAAAAAAAATTGGAAAATTCGAACAAGTTGCATCAAATTTAGAGTTTTTAACTATATTTATTCGAAAAATTTGAGTATGCACTTTTGTAGTCCGTTAAATTTTCGTATAAATTGGAACTTGTAAGTACCCAAGGCTTACCGTTAATTTTTGCAAATTTTTTTTGTTGAAGGTGTTGTTTTTTGCTACATATAAAAAAATTGTCTAACATAGTTTGTATATACCTACATATGTACATGCACGATCGCACAAATAATTATGAATTCTTTAAATAGGAGTTACTAGTGAACCCGCATGGCGTTAAGACGCCAAAATTGAGTTTAACATTTTAAACAGATGGCAACACTATTCACAAACTTTAATAAATATTGCAAATGTTTCAAGTAAATTCGTCCATCCCTGTTTGAACGAAGAGATGTCTCACATGGCGTCGGTTTTTCATTTCCTCAAAATTCAAACCACCGTGCACCGCCAAAAAAGGTCGAAACTTCAAAAAATAAAACCTCAATGCACATTTCGAATGACGGTGCTGATCTGATGACCTTCACATTAAAGATCTGATGACCATAACAAAAAAATTATTTATTTATAAAAAATAACTCAAACTAATTTTTTCGGTATATTATGGGTTTATTCGAAAGAACATATATTCCCATTAGTTATGGAACCCGATTTCATCATGTGACTGTCTTCGCAGTAGCGCATCCTGTTAACCCAGTTCTCCAAGACCTTGTTGATGGTTTCTGGCTCTATCATAAGAAATGCCCGACATACGCTTTAAAGGCCTGAATCGTTAATGGATTGTTCGCATTACAGCGGTCCTTCACGGCATGGCACAAAAAAGTCTAAGGGCGTGAAATCGCTGCTCCGAGGGGGCCAATTGACTTCATCGAGGCGGCTGATAACACAATTACCGAACTTTATCGCTCAAAATAAAAATCGAACAGATGGTAACCCTAACAAAAAATATTTTCTAACTAAAGTTTTATTAAAACACTTTCTTTTGCCACTCATATTTTAATAATAATAATAATATAATAAATTGGCGCTTACACATATGTTAGTGTTTGGCCGAGCTTCTCCTCTGACTTGTGGCGTGCGCCTTGATGTTGTCACACACTGTAGGTCCCAGTTTTACGCCGACTCCGAACGGCGATTGTATTTTTATAAGAAGCTGTTTTTCATGGCTTAAATTCATTCGGAGGTTTGCCATTGCCTGCCGAGGGACGACCGCTGTAAAGAAAAAACCTTTTTCTATATTTTTTGCGATGTTGCTTTAACCGGGGCTTGAACCCAGGTGCTGATGAGTGAAAGCGCGCACTGCTTACCACTACACCACAGCGGCCGACTGTCATTAAAAAATTAATTAAAATTGTGTAAAAGCTAAATAAATTAGGCTTTTCAAACAGGTGGGAACCTTCTGCGAAGCATTTTTAAACTGAAATCTTTTAAAGCTTTTTCGTCTGATACTTTGATACATAATTCAATTACCTGAAGAATTAAATTGAATTTAACTTTTTTATCACCTGGCAACTCTCCTAAACAGTTCAGATATAAACCCTTCTCAAATCCATGAACGATTAAACCAACTCTTTTAGTAATTTCTTTAACTTAATGATAAATTTAAATTTAAAACTTTCAACAGTTGGCAACTCTCTTGAAATCATCAGACAAAATTTTGATGTTTAAACTGAAGATTTCTTAGCACTCTATGGTTTAACACCCATATTTTAATACTGCATAACTAAATTCGGCTTTTAAAGCAGGAGGTAACCCTTTTCAAAACATTTTCAAATTACTACCTTTTTAAACTCCTTTAGTCTGACCCCTGTGGGGAACATTTTGTAAATTACCCTTGTAATTTCCCTGTTTAAAATTTAATTTGATTTTTAAATAGGGGCAACACTCTCACAGTTAAGTTAAGAAGCAGAGCTTTTAATAACCATTTTGACTGATACCTATGGCAACTCTTTTCAAAAAGTAAAACCTCATTGTACATCTGCAACCAAGCCTTTTAATTTGACACCTGATTTTTGAAAATCGAGCGAAGGATGGGGATATGATGGTATTGATTTATAAATAATCTCAACTTGATTTTTTAAAAGGTGGCCACTCTTTCCGGAAAAGTAAAAGCCTACTGGACATCTACATATGAAGCCCTTTAATTTGATACCTCATTTTTGAAAATCAAGGGAATGGTTCAGATCTGATGACCTGGACAAAAAGTCCTCTCGCTTATCTATATATATAAATGTGAATGTCTGTTTCTTTATTACTTTATAACTTCTGAACCGTGGCACGGAATCGCACGAAACTTTGCATACTTATTTGCTTTTACCCCGGGAAATTTATAGGCATAGAAAAAAATGGAAAAGAGGGCGTGGCACCTCCTATACTAACTAAAATTTTCATGTTGTGTATCTCTTGAAATTTTTGTGGTAGAGCATTGGAACTTGTTGTCAAGTTAAATAAAATTAATTCCATACTCAAGGGAAAAAATTGTCGGTATTGGAAAAGGGGGCGTGGCACCTTCCATAGGCGTGAATTATTTAATCAGTTCTAACTTCGGAACCATAACTCACGTGAACTTAAAATGTGGTATGCAGACATATCTGTGGTATGTGCTTATAGTAAGGTATATATATTAATGATACTGTGAATGGGGGCGGCAAATCCCAAAGGCGTGGAATATTTTACCAGTTATAACTTCGGAACCATAAGTCACATAATCATAACATTTGGTATGCAGACATAGCTATGGTAGGTGCTTGTAGTAAGGTTTATTTATTTATTTATTTATTTATTAGTAAATTTACTTACATAATTAAATTATATAAATAAACCGTAAAACTAGGCAACTAACAACTGTGGTCCTCGGCCTAATAGAAGTAAATAATATATTTATTAAAATTATCTAAATTGAATAATAAATTTTACATCTTTTTAAAAGTATTATCGTATTGGTTATATTTTCTGAGGTAACATTTTTTAACAATTTGGGGAAACATATTTCGTTAAATAAGTACATTTGCATAGTCTTAACATAGCTACAGTTGTACACTAAATGGTCGAAGGTCAGTGTGCTGGTTGAACAAAGGTGACATGTTGGCGGAGAAGTTTTTTCAAAGATAAATTTGTGCGTTAATCGTGTGTGACAAAGCCTCAGGCGTATATATTTTTTAAGATCATATCTAGAAATGTTGTATGGATATTTTACGGCAACTCCCTCTTCATTTACATTTTTGTATGAATTAGTGTAATTCTCCCATTGGCCTCTCTTTATTTGTGAATGATGGTGTTTGACTGTTCTTATAATATCTCTTTTGTTATTAGTTGTTTTAAAAATTATGGGCGCATTAGTCGCAAACTTAGCTGCTTCGTCTGCTAACTCATTTCCACGGATGCCGACATGGCTTGGAATCCACATTATTTTTATCTTAGTGGGGTATTGGATTAATACATTTCTTATCTTTTGGATGCTCTCATTTACATGCTGTATATTAAGTAATGCCTTTATAGCGGATAATGAGTCAGAGCAAATTAGATGTCTTCCATGGATTGTTTTACACGTGTTAACGGCTTCTAGCAGTGCTTCAGTTTCAGCGGTAAAAATAGAGCTGTTTTCATCGAGACGGTATAGTTTTTCAAGTTGAAGGTCGCTACTGATAACTGAAAAGGAGGTTGCATATTTACTTTTAGAACCGTCAGTATAAATTAAATTCCAGCTTTGAGATTTGAATTTATAGACTACTTCGTTGAATGTTGCCAAAAAGGTTTGTGGATTTGTTGTTGACTTTGGTAGATGCATTAGGTTTGTAACTATGGAGTTTGTGTTGAAATGCCATGGAGGTTTTGGAGGAAAGAGAGTTTGTGTGCCCTTATATCAATGCCAATCTTATACCCATGTGTGATGATGCGGCTTATAGCTGAGGGGAATCGTAAGTCCCTCTTCCTTTTGACGATTTGATTTATATTTTTAGCCAATTGCTTCTCAGTGTACAATATAAGTTTTGGGATTTGTTTAGATGTGATCTCTTCGTATCTACTGTAAATATCAGGAATTCCAGTCTCTGTGTATATATTCTTTACAGGAGTTGTGCGAAAGGCTCCTATGCTGTTTCTTGCAGCGGCGTTGTAAACACCCTTAAGTTTGTTGAGTTGCCTTTTCGAGGTGTTACCGTATATAGTAAGACCATAATCAAATTTGGAAAGTATCAAAGCCTTTGTTATATTGATGACGCTATTAGGGTGTGCGCTGCTGTGATAAGACGTCAAACATTTGATTAAATTTAATCGCTTAACTAATGACATTTTTACAGTTTCTATGTGCTCGGACCACGTATATTTATTATTAAAAACTAAACCTAGTATTTTAAGTGAGTTTACATTTTCTATTCGCTTATTGTCTATAACAACATCATTTAGCCTACAGCTGTTTTTTTTGCATACATGTAATATTTTTGTTTTTGAGAATGATATGTTTGATCCAGAGTAATGGCACCAGTCCAAGATTTCTTGGAATAATGCCATTAGTCTGTTCCTGAATTCTTCCTCGCTCGTTATTTTTGCTAGCAGGTAAAAGTCGTCTGCATAAATACAATAGCTAAAGCAGGGGTAACCAAGCATTATTTTGTTGATATGTTCTGTACCAATTTGAAAGAGTATGACTGACAATGGCGAACCTTGGGGTATACCATTGTCAAGCGGATACGATTTTGTATGTATACCGTTGACCCTAATACGGAATCTTCTGTTGGATGAAAAGGAGTGAATATACCTAAGTAATTTTGGTCCCACTTTTTATTCCGTCAGTTGCTCAAGAATTGCGTGTTTGCCAATACGGTCATATGCCTTTTCGAAGTCGACTGATATAACTGACATGTGATGCCGCCTGGATATGGATTCTGCTATCTGGTTGTCTATGTGCAGTAGTGCATCTAATGTACTTTTACCTGATTTAAATGCCATCTGATGCGGGCTTATAAGCTTTTTCTTTGAGAGGAACCAGGTGAGTCTTTTGGCTATAATCTTTTCAAGAATTTTAGCGGGGCATGATAGAAGAGAAATGGGTCGGTACCCATTGACCTCCGTTTTGGATTTGCCAGGCTTTTGAATAGGTAGAACTGTGGCTGTTTTCCACTCTTGTGGGATATTTCCCGCCTGGTATACTGCGTTATAAAGTTCAATGTATCGATGCTTTATGCTATATGGAAGGTTTTTTAACATTACGTAAGATATTTTATCAAATCCAGCGGATTTACCTTTGGCAGTGTTAAGAGCAGAATCAAATTCTATCTTTGTAATAGGATTTTCTAAAAAGCTAGCGGTGGAATCTATTACTGAATTTGTGGAAAGGTTTATATTTGATTTGTGGGAAATGAAAGAGCTAGAAAAGTTGTAATCTTTCGCCTGCTCAGACCATGTTGTGGCAAAATGTTGGGCTATGGTTTGTGAGTCTGTAACTGTTCCCCCCTCTTCAGTGTCCAATGCACGTATATGGAGGCACGTTGCTTTCCCGTATAGCTTGTTAACTTTGTCCCACAAGGTCTTAACTGATGTTTGTGGGTTAATTGTTTCTGTAAACTTATTGAAAGAGTCCCTTTTTGAGATTTTACATTCTCGCTTAAAAATTGCGTTAGCTTTTTTATATTCTATTCTGTTGGCTACAGTTGGATGTTTTTTGAACTCTTTCCAAGCTGAAGTCTTCAGATTCCGCAGGTTAGATAGATCCCCATTCCACCAGTATGTATTGGTTTTGTTATATGGCTTGGTAACATGTGGCATAGATTCATTTGCTGCTACAGTTATAAGTCTGTGGAATACAGCGGCTACTTTATTTATGTTGGAAGATACTACAAATTTTTCGCTAAGATCCACAAGCTTAGTTTGAAACTTCAGCCAGTCAGCTTTATCAGTATTAAAACGTGAGGGTTTGTAAATCCTCCGTTTGCGTTACACTCATCTCTCATTTTAGAAAATTCGATAAATATCGGGAAGTGATCACTTCCATGGAGTTGTGGGTCCGTTTCCCAAGAAAAGAAAGGTCGGAGATGTGTCGTTACGAGAGAAAGATCAATGTGAGTGTATGTTCCCCTTGTCGAAAAATGAGTAGGAGATCCATTGTTTAGTGTACACATATTAGAGTTTAATAGGAAATTTTCGATGACTGTTCCTCTTCTATCAGTTTGAGGCGATCCCCATAATTTGTTATGGGCATTAAAATCACCCAAAATCAGTATACCGCACTGATTATTGTCACAAAGGGTTTGTAGATCACGTGATGGTATATTTTCCCCAGGGGTTATATAAATAGAACAAATTGCAACTGTAATTTCGGCTTTATTATTGCTGTCACGGCACACATCTTCGGGTTTGGTGGTAAATATGTGTGTTGTAAAGACTTCTTAATAAATAAGGCAGTACCACCCTTTGCATATGTTTGGGTTGGTGTGTTACATAGAGAATGTGTATAATTATTTAGGCTAATAGAATAAGTTGAAAGGTGTGTTTCTTGGAGTGAAATGATGTCTGGAGAGTATTTGTTTATAATTAATTGAAGCTCGTGTAGATTATTATAGTAACCTTTTAGATTCCATTGCAGAATCTTAAGGACCATAAAAAAAAGGGGGAGAGAGGAGTCTCAGAAAGTATATATTTTTAATATATACTTGAGACTGGCCGATGACGGGCCCAGAGTGCAAACGGCGATCATCACTAGCATTATGCTAGTAATGCCCGCCGTTCCCGCCCTGAGCCCGTCAAACGAGTTTTTACTCCATCGTCATATCCAAATCAGGAGAGCTGTTGCCAAAATTGAGAGGCTGAGTTGTGCTAAATTGCAAGTATTGTTGTATGACTGGTGAGTCGGTTTGATTTAATAAAGAATAAATATTGTCATTAGTGGTAGTGTTGTTGTTTTCACTTGGTGTTGGTGTTATTGTTGAAATTTGATTTTCTTTTTCGTGGTTTTCGCGTGTGGGAAGAATGTGATTTGTCCCATTATTAGAGTTTGGTGCAATGGTAGGGGGGTTGTTTAGAATTGTATTTGATCGAGAAGAGAGACGTTTTTGTCTCAGTTCAATAGCTTTTTCAAGTGTTTCTGTTGGAGTGTCGTATACTTTAGCTTGTGATTTTACTTTTTCTTTTGCTGTTTTGTATGTGCATTTTGTTATTGTTTTTATTTTAATGATTTCTGTTCTTTCTTGAAAGGTTGGGCAATTTTTGTTGTTGGCTCTATGGGCCTGATTGCAATTAATGCATTTTACCTGTTTGCACATGGTAGGATCGTGAATATTTTCACTGCAAACTTCGCATTTTTCAATATTCTCCTTGCAATGTTTTTTGGTGTGGCCTAATTTGAAGCAATTTTTACATTGGATAGGTGCTGGTATATATGGGTCGACCTTACAGACAAGAAAACCGATCTTTATTTCCTTGGGAATTTCATACCTATTGAAAGATAAAATATGCAGTGAGGTGTTAACAAGCTCACCCTTAACCACTTTTTTAATCTTTTGACAGTCTGTTATGATTGGTCTCTAAGGCCTTCAACGATGTCTTTATCGGAAAGGGATCTCAATGAAAGTGCAAATATTACACCCTTTACGGTGTTTAATGTTGGATGTAGTTCTGATATTATCGGACAGACACTAACCAGGTTTTTTGCTTTAAGAAATTTGTTGGCTTGTGTGTCGTTTTTAGTGAGCACTAACAAATTCCCGTCACGGGTAAATGAGATTTGTTGCGGCGGTTCAGCACAAATATTTTCGAGTGCTTTTGACACAAGAAATATATTGTAGTTGTTGATTGGCTTTTCCGGCACTGCACTTTTAATTGTTACATATTTGGGGCACTGAACTTTAAATAGGGGAGTTTTCTGACCCAGTAGTGGGAAAGAAGAATTACTATTAATGTTTATATCACTTTTCTTCCGTTTCTGGGTAGGAGATTTATGATTATAATCTCCTGGGTCCAGTAACGCGTAGTAGTTCCCTCCAGAGGAGGTCGCCATCTTACACTAAAGGAAACTCTATACCACTGATTTTAGAATTCCAATAATAAAGGTTAATAAAAAAGACCACGTGGGAGTAAAGTGTTACGAAAACACAGAAAAAGAGTAGCAACAGAAAAAACTGCTAATGCGAAAGCGATCGACAATGACTGTTCTCAATGAGCACCGTTTATCGACTGTGAGGTATATATATATATGTAAATGACTTTGTTAGAATTTTTTATCAGCCATAACTTCGGAACTACAAGTCACATGACCCCTTTAATTCCTTCTGGCGTGGGGTGAAACCCGCGGGTAAAAGCTAGTTATATATATAGATATAGTTAAATTCAACTTTTTAAACAGGTGGCAGCCCTTTTGCAAAGTATTTCGCGCTAAGATATTCTTAAATATTCTTCCTCTAACATATTTTAATCAAGTGATTAATTAAGTAGAATTATATTAATTAAACATGTGGCAGCTCCGCTAAATATAGTTCAGAAATAAAGATTTTTGAACCCCCCTTCGATTGATACCCATATTTTAGTAATTCATTTAGCTTATTTAATAATTTGAATTTAATTTTTAAACAGGTGGCAACCCTCTTCCAATACCTCAAAAATATTTTGTGTGTTCAAACTAAAGTCTTCTTAATATTCTTTCGTTTCACATCATTATTATGACATTTCATATAACTTCTGGATAAGTTAATTAAATTTGACATCGCAAGAAGGTGGCAACCCCCTTCAAAATATTTTCAAACGGCCACCTTCTCAAGCCCCTTTCGTTATGCGCCCATATGCTGAAACATATTTCTCCTAATTAATTTTCTTAATTCAAATTGAATTTAGTTTTTTAAACAGGTGGCAACCCTTCTAAAGTTAAGTTAAGAAACAAATATTTTCAAAACACTTTCCACTGATATCCATTATGTAATAATTGATTTTTTTTAGATAATTTGAATGATATTTTTTAGAAGGTGGCAACTCTTTTCAAAAAAGGAAAACCTTATTGCATATCTGCAGTCCAGGAGTTTTAATTTTATTTTGGAAAATCAAACGAACGGTGCTGTAATGACAGCATTGCTTATTATATAGTTTATATTCAATTGTTCTACAGGTGGCAACTCCTTTCGAAAAATAAAACCAGTTTGCACATCTACAGGCCAAGAACCTTAATTTGACACCCCATTTTTGAAAGTCGAGCGAACGGTGCAGATCTTTTGCGCGGAACAGGAAATGCCTTCGCGTATTATTTTGAACTTAAGTTTTTAAAAGGTGGCAACTCTTTTCGCAAAAGTTAAACTTTATTGCACACCTAAAGTCAGAGCCCTTTGATTTGACACCTCACTTTTGAAAATCGAACGAACGGTGTGGATCTGATGGCATTGATTAGTAAATTATTTGAATGCAATTTTTTTATCAGGTGGCAACTCTTTTCGAAAAACTAGAACCTTATTGCAAATCTACAGACCAAGCGCTTTAATTTGACATCTCATCTTTGAAAATCGGGCGAACGCTACAGATCTTTTATATATATAGATAACTCACCCCCAATAACTCGCACGTAATATGGAAATTAAAAATCCGCCGAAATAACAAATTCCACTGTTTGCTTAACACGCGTTTGTGTTTGGATATAGTGCCAGCACGTAGAATATATATTACAGGTATTGTCTTCCCAGATAGCGCTAGAGCTGCAAAACTACGATAGTTTCAATTTGTCACCACTATGTATGAATGGTGGTCACTATCGCGATACTATCGGCAATCTTTCTAATCGCTTTTTTATTCCATTATTGGGTGCGAGTTATAATTCCTACTTAAACAATTCATAATTATTTGTGCGATCGTGTATGTACATATGTAGGTATATACAAACTATGTTAGACAATTTCTTTATATGTAGCAAATAAGCAACACCTTCAACAAAAAAACTTGCAAAAATTAACGGTAAGCCTTGGGTACTTTAAAGTTCCACTTTATACGAAAATTTAACGGACTACAAAAGTGCATAATCAAATTTTTTATAATAAATATAGTTAATTTCTTTTTTTAAACTTTTGAAATATTGACTTGTTTTGTTAGATAAAGAACTAAATATACTTTCATAAAAAATAATAAACATTAAATTAGGAACAGATAAAGGAAGATGAATTATCTTCCCTGCTTTCATCCACGGACTACCCCAATTTTCACAACATTTTTTACCCTCTCCTTTGTGCTCAAAACCCTAGAAAGGATAGTTAGTAACTACCTATCTTACACCATCGATAGTCGACTACTGTCTAACAATCAACATGCCTATATGAAGGGCAAGTCCACGGAGACAGCGCTACATAGCCTGGTCAATTTTATTGAAAAATCCTTCAGTTACAAAGACTATTGTCTTGTAGCCTTTCTAGACATTGGAGGAAGATACAAAACACCGCTACTGCGACCGCCTGAACTAAACGGGCGACTTTTAAGCCCGAATAATACGAATACGAATAAAGCAAAATTCTTAGGAGTCATTCTCGACAAAAAACAGAGCTGGAAGGAGAACATAATCCAGCGTTATCAAAAGGCGTCTATGGCCTTATTTTCGTGCAAGAGGGCCATTACCAAGAATTGGGGTTTCAGCCTCACATCTTAATCTACTCAGCAAATTACAGAGGATCAGTATGATCTGCATTAGCGGAGCAATCCGGTCAACGCCAAATGATTTTTTAAATGTATTTTTTGGATCTTCCGCCACTAGATCTAGTGGATCAGCAGATGTAATCTCTTGCTGCACTTCGGTTAAGAGAGACAGGGCAATGGGAATCGGGATTGCTGGTCCCCCCTGCATTCTGAAGAAATATAGCTTTTTTCCGGGCTGTACAGACCGTTGTGTAAAAAGTCTGGTTCCGGATAGAAACTTCGTCATTAAAATCCCAAGCAGGGAGAAATGGGAAGAAAACTACTATACTCCACCCGGTAGTATAGTAATTTTCACAGACGGCACTGTGAGACGGTTTAAAAATGAGCGGCGGAGTGTGAGGTGGGTTCTTTTCCCGGAGCCCTGGCCTGAGCCGTTCATTTCGATTACCGGACTACGGCAGTGTCTTCCAGGCTGAGGTATCAGCTATAATGGACGCTGTAAACGAACTTCGTACTGATTTGAAAGGTAAGGAGGTTTTCATCTTTAGTGACAGCCAGGCAGCATTTAAAGTTGTGAGCTCAGTCACAATTAAATCAAAAATTGTGCTCGACTGACGCTGATTTCTGCAAGAGATAGCTAAGCAGAACAATCTAAACCTCATTTGCGTTCCCGGTCATAGGGAAATTGAGGGTAACTGTATGGCGGACGAACTTGCGAGGGGGGCTACGACCATGCAGATTCTTCCGAATAAAGAACGCGTTGGTTTACCCTTCGCCACTTGCAAGCTGCTTTTAACTGAATTTATCTATGCTCGCGCGAGCGAGAGACGGGTGCAAACTAGGACCTGTCGAATTTCTAGGCAAACTTGGCCTAGATGGGATCGAAAAAGGTCTCGAAGTTTATACTCTCTAAATAGAAAGGATATATCTCATACAATCGGTGCTTTAACGGGTCACTGCCTTATAGGTAGCCATGCGCAACGTCTCGGAGTGCCTTACCATAGATGCTGCAGAAGTTGCAAGAATTATGAGGAGGAGCAGACAGTTATTCACCTTCTCTGTAAATGCCCGGCATTATCGAGAAACAGACTGCGCTTTCTGGGGTCTCCTTTCTTTAATGACCTTGACAAATTGGGAGATTTAAACCCTATATGCCTGGCGAGTTTCGTCAAGGGTTCAAAATGGTGTAGAAAGGGGGAGTGAAAACTCTTAGTCGTGGTATCACAACGGGCCTTCATTTCATGGCCTATGTGTGTCCCTGCACAGCAGTGGCTGCCACATCTACCTACCTACCTACACGAACGAAAATCTCTGAACGTATAAATCTGCTCAGAGCAAGAAGAGCTAAATTTTATATCAAGCACACAAAAAATTAGATCGTGGTCATGTGTAAAAGAAATTTGGTCAAATTTTAAAACAGATGAATGGTTAGACACGAAAAAGTATTCGAGAAGAATGGGCTCATAATTATTACCGTACCTCGTCGGCACTGAGTTATTAATAATCGAAAGAGCGGAAGTCGCAACGTTATCTAACAGAGAACAACACAGAGAGTCGCGAGCAAGAATAGTAACATTGAAATCGCCACATATGTATAATAATATTTTCGTAGTCAATTACGAAAGAGGAAAGGGATACAAAAACGGATTAAGGGATACATGCTTGTTTGGGTTATATACACACGAGATAAGAGCCTTATTAAAGCGGTCAGACAATTCGACGAACGAAAACTCCACGCTCCCATCGACTCACAGATAGTGCGCATGCTAATGTGGTTCTTGCAATAAATAGTAACGCCACCGCCTTTTTACCAACCCTGTCATTGCACACTAACTTATAGCTATTAATGTTATAGTAAGCATCACACACATCACTCACAAACCAAGTTTCGGATATACATATTATTTACGTTAACATCTGAGGACTGAAAAATATATCTCACATAATCGATTTTTAAATTTTTCAGGCTCCGCGAATTATAGCGAACCACCCTAAGACCATTCTGCTGGGAACATAGAATACTTAACATAGCAATACTGTTGTCATTAACGCTATTAGTTTTGCTACTCAGGGACAACATACAAGCGGGAAAAAGCAACCTTTAATGGAAAACAAAAACCATCAAATAAACGTTTACGGCACAAAACAGAAAGATGAACCAACTTTACATAATTTATAATAATATTTAAACAAGGCACATAAGAAGATAACATAAATAAGAGTTGAAAAGAGTACAGCGTACCAATATACAAGTTTAAGATCATCAAGCTTGTAAATTTTTACCTCCGAAGAGTCTATAGAAGTCTTTATAAATACGTCTCCAGGAATTGTGAATGCGGAGGTCAATTTACCCGCTTTTCTTAGTCGAATCGCTTCTTGCACGATCTTTCTCTTATTCGACCTCAAACTCTCGAAGATAGAGAAATTAGCTTCAAGCCCCACAGCATGGTACAATCATTACAGACAGGTGTTATCTTCCCAGAGAAAATTATACGCATTTTTTCGCAACGTTCCGAATGAATACAAAGATTTTCCGTACGTTTGAAAGGCAGTTAAATATGCGTATAATTTTCGTCACGAAATTTTGTGTTTCTAGTTCAGCTTTCGTCACTCGAAAATTTTACCTCAAAGAAGTGTTTTATTTGATATCAATTATTTTGGGGTAGCAAATTTAAAATCGACGAAAATACAAACCATAAACTAAATGTTTTATTTTTCTCAAATAAATTGCTAAAAATATTCTCTAAATCTAAATTACGTATTCAAATCGATGTGTCCATTGAAACACATAGTTTTTCGAATACGGAATAAAGCGAAAAAGGATGATCAAGGATATGATGATATCAAGGATGATATGTATTCGAAAAAATTAAAAATAAAAAAAAATATGAGAAATGATAAAAACTTATCAACTTGGTACCAACTTTGGATACAATAAACAACTGTATTCGTCTGATTGCCTCGTAGTTTTAAGAAGTTTTACTTCTATCACGTGTACGGTGTTGCACTCGTGCTACTAAACTAATGCTTTTTTCTCAAGTAGTTTTGCTCAGTGGTAATTTATACATATGTATGTAAGTAGTAGCGGCACACTGCATTCATACATACATATTTATGTACAACTATAGGTAATATTGTACGCGGCTTCCCAGGTAGGTTAAGTGCTCTAAAATACACACAAATTGTGGTTTCCAAGACATTTAGGAAGTGATTAGCACAGCTGCATCATTCAACTTGTCAACTCGCGGAAAATTCCCCGATTTTCAGGGAAATTCGGTTTAAGTGGCAATCGGGGAATGGGCATTTTTTTTTAGGGAACTGGGTAAGTTATTTTTATATCTTAAAATAACCAAATTAGACGGATATGTTAATTTTTAACCATTTGACCCTTTTTGGAGCGACATTTTTTCAATTTGAATCGCAAAATCTCCACAACCAGAGTTTTCCCAGATATAAGCTGTATACCACATGAAAGCTAAGGTTTTGAGCTAGATTTGTAGAAACCTAGAATAAAATCGACTGACCGGTTTTTGAGAAAATGCCCGAATGGTATATTTTCAGCAGCCCGATTTTTAGTTTTCGGGCGATAACGTTATGACATATTTATATTTTATAAACACAAAAGATAGAGTTAGATAGCCTGTTTGAAGACCCTTCTACTGATATCCACATCAATGACATGGACTGAGTAGTGCGGCCTCAGTGGTAGTTTAAAAAGTTGGCTTTTTTCGAATTTCAGACTGCAGCCACGCCCACAAAGGCATACGAATCAAAACATCCTGGAACAAAACCTTTGTTTTTTTTGTACTTTAATTCCTGAAAGTTTTAAAAAAATTAAATGATGGTACGTACAGACGCGACATACATACCAAAGCATCTCCTAGTGGAGACACGAACCAAAACACATTTACCTCTATATCTTTCCAACTAGTGGCCGAAACTTAATATATAAGGTATCGTTTGAAAGGTATTGGCCTATTTGTTTCGCAACACTTTAGCCTAATTTTTAAGAATTCGGCTATTCGTTTATGAAGCTTGAATACATTTTCTGTACTCACTCTGCAAGACCTTTCCAACGATATCTTAAACATGTCGATTGGACGTCTGGATAAAAACTTCCTCATCTCGTGTATATATAAGCGAGTCATTTCAGCATGCTACTGTGGCTGCTTTCGTCACTCGCGCGCACTGCCGTTTGCTGTGATGTGGTGTACAGAAATATCCCTTTTCCCTTACAGTAAACCTTTTAGTAAGGGCAACAATGATATTTTTCAAATAAGGCAGATCGGAATATGCGCTCTCTGGAACACAATACCTGTAATTATTGTACCATGGCGGCTAGTGAAATAAGAGATTTTGTACGCCTACGATATTCGCCAACAGCACAAAGAGTACGATTCCGATCATGCGAATAGTAGAATTTAACGATAATCGCACTATTAGGGCTGTTGCTGGTTGGCCTGGAGCGAAAGATGGCACGTATCTGCGGCACCAAGAAATCAATGGAGAGGCAAATGTGATTAAATATACTCTTTAGGTTTTCGCCTTCAGAAAACGGTAATCCAAATACAACGCAGTCAGTTGATTCTTTAGGGGTATAAGAGTTTACTCTCCCTAGTTGTGCACGCAAACTCTGCACCTCACTATCAAGCAGCTCTTGCCTAGCCTAGACAGGAGGGGGAGACATACCTTCAAGTTAGGCAACAACCAAAGCAGCACAAGCCGTTTTTTAAGAGTTTACACCATAGCTTGAATCGAATCAAATGACAAACGGCAATAGGTATATCACAAAATTTAGTTTCACCAGAAGACACAATACACAAGTACCCTGCAAAAATCGCGACTACTCCATGCATGCGTGTAAAGAGTACTCCCTAAGGACCAAAGAGTACTCCAAAATTAACCACAATTCATATAAAAAATATGGTCCAATTAACATTGCGATGTCCTAGGGCAGGACCATATACTCCATCCCTGCATTACATCAGAGTAGCACAAAACTACTCCAACATATTAACAATGGCATTGTTGTTATATTTTTTCGTTTGTACACGCTTTTGTTCTTCACTTCTCAAATGCTTTTTCGAAATTAATAAAAACCAAGACAAAAATTAAAAATTACATGTTGGCTCTGACGGTATTCGAACCCGAACATGCTGGGAGCTAAGAACTAACAGCGAGCATCTCTACACGTTCAGCTACAGCCAGACATGCAAATGTGCTTTCAAATGCTCAACTTCAATCACGTTTCGTTAAAACACGAGCAGTGATCGGATAACAAACAATAAGCTGGCGCAGAGACACGAGTTGGTCCGCTACAGCATGACAGAGGAACACTTTTGTAAGTACTCCAATTTACCACAAATAGAGTACATGGTCCAACGATTTTTGCAGGGTATATCATGCGCGGAAATCCACGTTGAAAATAAGAAAATGCAGAGCAAAATAAAAACACATCTGGTCCGGTTTCTCTTACGCTAAGTTACCACGAGCACCGCCAAAACGTTAATCATTCTTTCACTTACGAATGGGAATTACCCGGCTTACAGGCGTGCACGCCGCCGATTTAGGCTATCTGCACACTTGTCGTCCAATCATAGTTGCGTTATCGTCGTTTGCTAATCGTTGTGCACGCATTGTTTGTTTACATTTTATAGGGGAAAATTAGTGAAAAAGTTAATATTTGCATTAAAATTGTATAAAAATTAGTATTTTTTTGCATAAAATCTGTGGAAATTATTAAAAAGTGGATAATTGCATTAAAATTTAATAAATATGAGCGTTTTAACTATAAAATATGACGAAATTGTATTAAGTCTCTGTGTGCATACACAAAACACATTCCAGGAAAAGAAAAGTAGAGATATTACTGGAAAATTACGTCTAGAAATGTTGCAGCACAGTCTATATTTAAAAAATTGCAGGTTTTTGTAAATATTTCGCGAAAATATCAACAAAAAAAAACAGAAAATACCTGCTCCAAGTGAATTTTTAGACGCCAAATGAATTGAAATATCACGACCAAGTGTGCAGAAGTGTAATCGTCATGTAATCGTTGCTTCATGACGATAACTATGACTCAACTATGATTGGACGACCAATGAGCAGAAAGCCTAACTGTCAAAAATTTATCATGCACATTCAAGTTGTATGGGGCCAATTGCCAATTTTTGTTCTGCGTGACAATTTGATTTGACGTTTCGCTCAATGAAATCAAATGCAAACGCACGCTAATTTGACAATTCATCTTTGGTTTTTGTTTATCCTTCGCTTGAATTTCTTCTTTGCTTTGCTTTGTACCTACTTATTTACGTACTTGTTTACAAATAATTCGGAATCCTCATTGGTTACAATGTTGTTAGCCCCTCAGTGGTGCGCCACTATTTCATAAATATGTTTGAATAAATAATACTCTGCTATCATAACATTCTATCAAATTTATTTAATTTACCTAATTTTGCACGAAATATAAACAAAAGAAATAAAATAATAGAAAATAAAAACTGTTTTCAATGTCGAGACCCAGGAATATCAGTACTTCCTCGTTGTGTTGTACCGCAGTGCTTATAATATGTACTTATACGCACATATTATGTATATATGTATGTGCTCAAACGTGTTTCTGTGACTACCATACATTTAGCCGTTAATACACACACTGAGGAAAAAACGCGTTGTAAAAATGAAAATTTTTTATTTGATTACCGTTTAAAAATGTTCGTATTTAAATCAAGTGGAAAGTGTTCAAAATTTATTATTTCCATTATACATACACTACGTATAATGGACACTGCACGGATGGCGTTTTGCACGTCTGATGCTTTTTCATATGTAATTAAGAAAGTATATGTATACAAAGCATGCACAGCGGTGACAACACATACATGGTACATCCCAGTGGGAAAAGGTAATCAATTGGAATGCAAAAAGTAATGGATAGCCCCTATAACCTACACACGAAAAGATGCAAGAAATTCTCCACAGCGATGTCATACGAAAGTAATGCGTCACATGTCGCTTTACGTAACTATAAATAGAATACAAAAATAAAAATAAAAAATAAAGTTCCTGCCACAGGTTTTGAACCCGCGACCAACAACACGGCAGTCGAACACGCATCCATTCGACTACAGCAGTTGGTGAGATAACATGAGCAAAAAAACAAACTTCAGTTAGTTTTCAAACTTTTTGTTTTGTTTGTCGCTTCAAAGCTACTCATCATCCGCTCGTTTACATTGCGATGCATCTTTTCGTTCGACCGTAGTTATTAATCTTTTCTTGGTAGAAAAAGGAGAGCAAAAAATACGAAAACCGATCCGAAAACGGAAAAAAGTCGATGAAAACCGGAATTTTGTCCGTTTACCGACTCCATTTCCGGATCGGTTTTTCCACTAAAGTGTGCGGCAGAAACGTATGTACAGAAAAGTACCGAAAATGGTGGTGAACAGGATACGTTTTCGGCTGTTTTTTCTGAAATTTGTCTGATTGAATTTTTCGTTCAATACGCTTCCCTTCTGCACTTCACAGATACTTTTTCATGGTTAAAAAAAAATAAAATAAAAATAGGAAGAGCCTGACGGAATTCGAACCCGGCATCTTCTGGAAGCTAACAAATAGCGGCACACTCCTCTGCACGCTCAGCCACCACCGACGATGAATGCATGCTTTCAAATGTTTAGCTTGAGCAAACAAAATACAATTATTGGTTTCAAATGACATCTTCTTTTTCGAACGTTTTCCGTATACGAAAATTGATGATAACTGTAGGAGTTTTTTGTATGCGTTTTCGGATACGGAAAATTTAACTAAACTGCACTGTCGGCAAAATTTTCGTTTCTTTGCTGGCTGGGTATTTTCTACTGGGATGTTTACCTGTACAAATGCACTAATAGCGCGCTATGATCTTGATTCAAACTCAACATTTGAGTATGCAAAGACGCTTGATACAATTGGTTACTGCCAAGAGGGTCCGGGTTCAACTACCATGAGACGGAACATAAAATTAATTTTTTTTTCTTCTTAATTACGAAAAAACATCTGTGCACTTCACAACGAGTTGGGTTGGTGCTCTTTCATTTCCGTATTTATTTAAATTTAGCACGTTTTTTTTCAATTCTAAACTTTTTTTCCCTCAGTGCACATGTGTGTATGTACTTTCACGCTTCCTATCTACTGCTTTGTTTCCCGCATAAACTGCGCAATCATATACGTAAGGGCGCGTTCACACAGAAAGTCGAGCGGCGTCGAGCGAAACAAGGTGCCACAAAACTTACCGTCAATGAAAAGCAGCAAAAATATTTGCTCAATTTCATTCAAAAGATTAGTTGTAAAATTCGTTTGCATTTGAGTATTTTGCTATTTTGTTTGCAGCAGCGTCATGAAGCTGAAAATTTAAATAAAAATTCAAAATCAAAAACTGCTATGCTTTCAGCTCCAAAACGCTTACGAAAAAGCTTGCTCAGCTCCGCTTTCTGTGTAAACGTACCCTAAGACTGTTTTGCAACGGAATTGAGGCTCAAATTATCAGGTATATACATAAATATGTATGAATGTGTGTACAATAGGGCGGTCCAAAGTTTTTTTCAGTCACTTTTTAGAACTGAAGAATATCGAAAATTAGAAGGTCCATATTTTTTTTTAAGTCGGTTAATATTTAACCGGTCTGACCCGTTGGGCTTTAAAGCTTTCCATTAATTAAGAATTGCTATGAAATCGTTATAATGAAATTTTTTTTATCGAACAAGAATACTTCTCTTAATCCATATTTATTTACTATATTTTTACAACAAAATTGTTTATGATATACAATACTAAAATCATGCTTTTTCTATCGGGGTACCCGGTAGGCGCATACTTTCTTTTTTAAAATGGAAAATTTTTTAAGTAGAAATATGTAGAATTTAAATTTATATAGGCTATTCGAGAAACTTTTGGAAAACAAATTCAACAAAATGTACGTCCACCGGGTATGTCGCAATTTTATTTTTGAAGATTTATGAGGGGAAATATTCTTATTCGAGCTAACAACATTTCATTTTAACGATTCTGTAGCAATTCAACAAAAAATGTATTTACCCCATGGCCCATATGGGTTAAATAAAACAAAACTGGGGGGCAATTCTCGTTCAATGAAATGGTAAAGTGAAATGAAAAATTCAATGTCAGTGAAAATTAAATTTTTTCACGTAATGCCGAATTTCCACTAGGCATTGAAATGACAAAAAATGTCTGCCATTTAAAAAAATGCCATGTGGAAATGATCTTAATGATTATTTTTTTAATGTAATGACACGATTATTTTTTAATGACCGACTTTGTCATTTGTCATTTTTGCCATTTAATGCCTAGTGGAAATCCAGCATAAGGCTTTTCCATTAATATCTAGCACGTAATTATGGTAAATTATTGTGAGTCTAAGGCAATGATAATCTTCATCACAAGATCATAGAATTGAGATCAATGCCCAACTTTTCTTTTGAAAAAGTTTTCACTTTTTGATAAATCAATTTATTTTCGTTTGAAAACAGAATCGTAATTCTATGTGAAGTGATGAAAAATGTTTTCACTTCTCGTTTTCACAGAACAAGAATTGGCCATCTGGACATGCTAGAAAAGATTCCAGCATACATAATATAATTGTCATGTATCACAGAGGGATGGATAAGCCTGATCCATTCATATCAAGCTTATGTTTGCATGAACGCAGACATAACTCAAAAACTGCCGTTTCCGCGTGAAGTAATAAGGCTTTTAAAAATCCCCGAAATGGCGCCAAAACTTACATTACCTTCTATTTCTAATCTAGCTGCTCGAAGTAATTGTGGTTATGAACATTCAAGTTCTGACTCTGATAATTCAAGTTTTTACTCTGATAACAGCTCAGAATAGTGCTTTAAATGTACAGTACAGTTAGAAATAGAAGATGAAACTGAGGATGGTATGCAACCTATGGCTACCAAAAAATTTGAAATATTTCCAGAATGTCACCTTTAGGTGAAAAAAAGATTGTTTATTTAAATATCTTATATCTCCAAAAGTGAAATGGCATATATCGTCACCTAAGGGTGAAAATGTGCCAAGTCCATTTGTCGAAATTGTTTATGAGTGACGAAAAATCGATGTAGATTCGTATTACCTGCCATTCTGCATCAAAAACTAAAATTCGGAAAAAATGGACTTGGCACCTTTTCACTTTTAGGTAGCAATATGGTAAGTTGTGGCCGAAGAATTATTAAGTAAAAGGCCTGCCTCCAAGTAAAATTCCACGTTAATGTCATGAAGAAAGTGAAAAAAACTTGAACATTAGCTTATCTGATAAATGAGTTTTATAGTGATATGCAAATGTTTAAAAAGCTTGCATTTAATGTTAAAAATCAGTATCCTTTTTTCTAATAGTATCTAAACTTATTTATTCCTTTAGCTTACTTTAAAAAAAAGTGACATTCTGGAAAATGTAAAAATAAGAAAAAAAATTTGTTTTAGAAGAGCCTGAAAGAGTTTCGTATTCTGCACAAATTTTTACATCAGTAAACGATTTGAGAGAATACATAAAACGAAGCCTAAAAATATGTACTACATAAATATAAACAAAATGTATACAAATTTACACGTTTTGTTTATAGTTAAGTGGAACATATTTTTAGGTTTTGTTGGCTGCATAAACATCCGCAGTCTATTTACCAATCTTAAACAAATAAGAAAGTCTAAGTTCGGCAGAGCCGAACATCAAATACCCGCCGCAAGTATTAAATATATGATTTTTAGCTTTTAGAAAACTACCGCTACATGGTAAGTAGGGGTTGTTTTACCCTATTTTTAACCGACTTCCACAAAAGGAGGAGGCTATCAGTTCGTCGGAATTTTTTTTTTTTTATGTATGTTACCGCATAACTTTGGACCACGTCAACCGATTTCTATAATTCTTTTTGCATCGGAAAGGTAGTGTCTCAAAGATCATCCCATACTAATCTAGTTTAGTTCCGATATATATATATATATTTTTTTTAAGTCGGTTTTTTTGCTGTTTTGGTTTTTTCACTTGTTTATATTTTCGATAGAACGTTCAGTTACACATAATGAGATAATTAGTATTTATAGTCATATGTGGGCGGTATCATGCCCATTTCCAAAAATTCCAAATAATGTTACCTCTTTTCAAGGGATTGTTGTTAGTATAAATTTTGAGTAAATAAGCATCCTTAAATTTCGAAATATCGAAGTTTCAAACATTTCGGAAATTTACCGTTATAAGAAAAGTGGCCGAAATTTTAGTCCGCTTTCAATGATTTTCAACGTTTTGCTTTTATGTGGCAAGCACAATAACCATACCGAGTTTGGTACAAATTGGTAGAACGTTTACCGAGATACATATATTTGATCATAAGTGGGCGGTGCCACGCCCATTTTCCAAAATTTTATCACAAACGTATTTCTTGGTAAATAATTATTGCAAGCATCAATTTTGAATAAATTAGCTTTAGTATTTACTGATTTATCGAAGATTTCTTATTTCTCTAAATTACCGTTATATGGGATGTGGGCGTGGTTCTTTTCCAATTTTAAAAATTTTCAGCCTATTTAGTATGCTGTACCAAGGCCAACAACTGTGCCAAGCTTGGGAGAAATTGGTGGAGCGGTTACCAAGATATACACATGTAATCATAAGTGGGCTACGCGAATTTTCCAAAAATTTATAATATTCTTATTTTTCGTCTAAAAATTATTGTAAATATAAATTTTTTGTGAATAATCTTCAGTAGTTACTAAAATATCGCAGTTTTCGTATTTCTGAAAACTACCGTTATATGGGAGCTAGGCGTGGTTATTGTCCGATTTGGCCCACTTTCAATACCATCCATCAAGTTTCGTTAAGATATCTGAATTTTTACTCGAGTTATCGTGTGCAAAGCCGGACGGACAGACAGTCACCGCTTAATCGATTTCTCTTTTCATTCTGATCATTTATGTATACATTGGTCTGTATCTACCTATCTCGATTCGTTACAAAGAACCGTTATGTGAACAAAGTTATAATACCCAGTCCGCACGGGTATGAGAAAATATAAAAATAACTGCCATGTACACTTTGTTTGGAAATGGCGGACGGATTTAAAATTGAATAAATATCGAACAGCTTATTGCTGATTTCCAACTACCAGAAAAATTATCAAGCTCCCGTCACGATACTTCAGTAGCCGGTAAACCGATGATAAAAGAATAGAATCTTATGCAAACAAAATGCGTGGGGAAGAATTACTGAATACCGAATTACCGAGTACCAAGCTCGGTGTGAAGGCCCCTATTTTCAATATCCTGCTTTTCTGTGTCAAATACAATAATTTTACCGAGTAAAATTTTTGAAAAAGTAACTTAATATATAATATCTAGAGAATACGTTAACCGATTGAAGCAAACGATGTATCAGATTATAGGTTATACAATTTAGTATCTCGCGTTCATATGTTATTTTGTCACAACATTTCAAATCGCCGATATATTTTGAAAGAACACTCAAAAAATAATCTTTTCTCATACATACAAATTTTTAGTATCTCGTTAATTCAGTAACCAAGTGAATTAACTTAAAAAGTGACCCGAGAATTATTTCAAACGGTTTGGCTTTTTCATGTCCGTGCTATATTTATAGGGCCATACGTGTAGTTAAACCTCGATTTAGATAGTTCTCAAAATTATAGTTAACGACGTCAATGCGACCTATTCTGGATATGGTATAGTTTGATAGTGAATTGAGTACTTACATATGTAGATTCACTAAATATGAATAAGTGGAGCCACATCCAATTTTAGTATATTATTGAATTAATTTAATTTAATATATCATAAAAATTGCACAAAGTTATTTGATAATTCACCACAGTAGCACAAATAAGAGACACTGAGATAAAACTTAGTAAAATTCCAAGTAATTTTTTTGAAGGTAGCTGAAATAGGTAACGCTCCCGCATTATCTTGCTAATATTTTTAGTTATTTATAATATTATGGAAAAATTTTCGTTGAAGAAAGCTATGGATGCATTTATCGATCGATCGATTGATCGATTAGTAAGACTTACTAAAATAAAGGCCAGATATATAGCTATAGACTCACAATTATTATAATAACGCAATGATGGAATTCCATCATTTACAGGCAAAAATATTTTAAATAAATTTTTTTTTACAAAAATACCTGTTTTGACAACAAAAGTCTATTTTTACATAGTATTCGTAGACTTAAGTATATCAAACCAAGGCATAACAAGGTAGAAGTGATTTCGACATTTCTCTCTTTTGAACTGCGACTGTAATGTCAACTCTTAACCCTATACAATTCAAAATTTTTAAATTTCAATTTTCAATTTTGAGCTGTGCGACTGATTTTAAATACATACATACAGAAATAAAATGAAAAGGAATTACGAGCGGTGCGCTCTGTGCGGCAAGAGCCAGGACAACAAACTTGTGCGTTATTTTAAACCTCCTAATTGTCAAGTGAAGCGACAGCGGTGGGCAAGTAGCTGCGGTGTTCCATTAGGAGACTCTTCGCGTGTGTGCGAAAACCATTTTAGTGGGCAGTGACTTTATTTGTTGCCCATCACAGCCGAGTATTTCCAAGCGAACGCGTTTGTTCCCAGGTGCAGTACCTCTACCATACAATGCCTCAATGCTTAAGTTATCTGAAGTGTCGGCCGTTCCTGAGGTGTCTGTAGGGACGAAGTTGTTGATGANACCATAAAATTCCTCAATGCTTGAGTTATCTGAAGTGTCGGCCGTTCCTGAGGTGTATGTGGGGACGAAGTTAGCTGTTGATGCACAGACCCAAACTGAGTAAGTCTGCCATAAACAAGCACGACCGGATCCACGAGTACATTAACATATACATATAAGCAAACACCATGATACAATTTCCTTCCACTAAATTTACCGCTTTAGATCACCATTTACTGTTATAAATTCGACGTTCTGGTTCTTAACATCCCTTTTCCTTTTTTCATAATGCCATGTGAAAATAGTCGAATTTTTACTTTTCATACATAGCTGGATTTATCATACGGAAATTAAGCATTACTGAATATGAAGAGAAAATCTCCCACTCATATACATGGATAGACCAAATTTCAAATGGTGGTATGATAAAACCTAAACCAGAGTTCCTTGTGGACGTAAAGAAACTGGAAGTAATTTTTAATAAATTTATTGGAAAGGAATTTCGCGTTGCAAAAATTTAATTGCTGATTTATTGAAGTTAAGTTCCGATGTAAATTTAGAAGAAAGAATCAAAATTTTTTTTTTTAATGTCGAATATACTCTAGAATTAAGTATTTGAATAAAAAAATAAATGCTCAAAAACATTGGGCTAATAAAAACAAGAAAATTGCCAAAACGGGTTTATAAATAATTGTGTTTCATTTAGTGTGTAATTTTTAGTAAGTATGCATTTCAACATTTACATACATTAAACGAAAATACAAAAACTAAAATGAAGCCGATTTTAATGTGATTTTAAATATCTCCATATTTACAAAAACTTTCATTTCATAGATATTGAATTTTATCAAATATGGTGCATGCATAACAAAGGGTTAATTTCTTTGTTTACGTTTTTTGACATTACAGTCAGGTATGAGAGAGCTCGACTGAATTGTCACTTCTACCTTGTTGAATATGCCTTGTATCAAACCATGATACAAAAGAGAAGGTAGTTTCAATAAACAACTTTTGACGGATAGTAAAATTTTTTGAAGTTTCATAAATTGTGAGTATTCTCAATGGCCTTGCCCCTTTTATAAAAACAATAAATCGGAGTATTTTCTTTCCCATGTTTATA
The DNA here is from genome assembly GCF_001687245.7 of Rhagoletis zephyria. Classification (NCBI taxonomy): domain Eukaryota; kingdom Metazoa; phylum Arthropoda; class Insecta; order Diptera; family Tephritidae; genus Rhagoletis; species Rhagoletis zephyria. The sequence continues at coordinate 55,049 of NW_016157599.1, read as the reverse complement.
CCAATTTTACACAATTTCAAATCAAAATTATCAGAGCTTGGTATTTTTTTGTTCTTTTTTTTATAATAAAAATCACGAGCGCAATATGTGTTTATGTTTTATATTGAATGCGATTTAATAATCTAATTCTAAAGAATGTTCTTCCCAAATAAAACGTTTTTATAATATGGGTATTCATGCCTCGTAACCGCGTAAACCTCGTATATAAATCGAGTTTCCATACAAAATTAAGCAAGTTAACGAGGTTTAAATGGTAACGAGGCATTTAGGCGTTTAGATGAATCGCCCTAATATTTTAATTTACTTTTAAATTTACTTTTAAATTTACTTTCAAATTTCTCATCAAATTTTGCAAAAAATAGGCTTTGTGGTAAGCGTATCACCACTAACTTCAACAAATTTTGAATTTAAAATTTTCAATGTATGCAAAAAAATTTTATTTGGCTTTTACAGTCCACCCTCCGATAAGCAATTAGCATAAGTATAATTTTGATCACTTTCTTCATGCGTTCGGAAATCTAGTGTCGTCAACCTCATATTTGAAAGTATGTATTAATTTTCATGCTCTTCATATTCCAAATCTTTGAGTAGACTATGGAATCTTCTGCTTAAAAAAAATATATTACTTCTAATGATCAGGTAGCATGAATTTGATAAAATGTCATAATTTTATTAAAAGTCAAATGGTTAGCAACAACAACGAATGTCATTAAATGGAACTACCTTCTTTTTTGTATCATGTATCAAACTATTATTTCCTTTTTGTTTGAATTCGAAGCTCCCATATTTATTTGCATAAGCAGTTTTTCCTACGGTGATGGAAAATAGAGGTTTGCCAATTTTAGCTACCGAAAATGCTCCTATATTTACAATAATGTGCAAACTAAAGCCAATTTGACAAAGCTGAGGGTATATTCGGAATCAGCACCTTAAACACACCCTAGAAATAAGAATACTGTTCTTGCCTTCTTTCGTCTGTAGATCAGCGAAATAATCAATAGAACAATATATATGTTCGTTGAAAAAAGCTAACTTTAAGTGCAACCCTAAACTACAAAACTGCCTGGTTTAATGGTTTGATTCTCTATTATAAAAACCAAACTGGTTTCCTAAACCTTGAATTCGTAACAAGGATTCGTATTATCTGACCAGTGTGCTTTGTTTCACTTGGTGGTCGATGCGCGGGCTCTTGCGTTTCAAATAAAATGATAATATTTTATAGGCTTTTAATTGACCATATAAAAATAAGTCAATATACTAATGGAATTATTAATAATCCTAAAAATGTTCTTATTCAATTTAAAGATAAATTGAAGATTCTTGATGAAGGGTCAAATACTGAAAATAAATTAGCTATCATTTTCAATTTAATGATTTAGTTGATTTTTGTGAAATCTGAGCTTTAGGAGATTTAGGAATTATTGAACAATAATTTATTATTCCAAATAAAACAAAAGTATTTGAAAAAATAATAAATAAACTCTCTTATCACTATTACAAAAGGATTAAATTAATATAAAAATTTCGACCCCTCCTAATGTATATGTATATTTTGTTTTATTTTTAAAATTTGAGGCAACTTTCCAAGGTAAAATTGGAGGATGTTTAAATTTTTTGTTATGCCTATCGATAAACAATGTTCTACATAACAACACAAAAAAAACGCGACAAAAAGTATAAACCCTAAAATAGTACACTGTGCAGCGCATGCACGTGTTTGCAAAATGATGACGAAGTGACTTGGAAAATCAGTTATACCCATTTTTTAATCAAATAAACATACTTAGTGGATATCAACCAATACTTCTCCTATATGAAATGAAAGGAAAAAATCTGCATTTTTGATTAAAGAACACAAAAACAAAATCATTCGATTACTGTCGTAATAAAAAAAATGCAAATTTTTTTCAAAAATTTTTTGCCTTAAGATGCTACAATAAAATTTCTATTGCCCTAAAGAACTTAAATTCCAAAAATGAGAGTTGTGCCTCGATATTCTTCAATTCTGGGGGTGGTAGCCGGCAATTTACAAAAATTTGATTTGCCTGTATATTTTTGGACCACTCTAATGTACAATGCGCCTACATTAGAATATATATATAGCCAGTAGTACGTAGTATATTTGAAAATTTATGTATGTACACTAAGGTAGCCATTTAAAACCAAATTTACGCGATAGATTTACTTATGAGGTAATAAAAATTACAGCTTTTGAAGTATTCATTCATTAATAAAAACCGCATAAATCATAAACCCAATATGCGCAACCCGATGTGAAGCTGTGACGCTTAACTACCGAGTGAGTCAGGTTTCATTGATATACGTATTTGTAGCATAGAGAGTAAAATTTAACGACTGTGACGATTGTGACAAACTGACAGTCGCCTGAAGCAAATCAACGCAGCTAATGGAACGTCAGATCAGAAGAATTGGCTGCCTCAATGTCAGTTGAGCTGAAGGTGAGACTGTGTGGCGGACACTTCAGCCACGCTCCAGATAAGACAATCTAGTAGCTTACGTATCAATACGCCCGACATATAAATAGATTAAAACTTGCTAGCTAATTGGCATTCAACGACTAGAATCGGTTGAAAGTAAGTCAAAGCATAGCAACTGAAACCTTACAAATATATATAGCGGTGTAGATACACTCTTATGGAGAAGCAGAAGTTACGCTCCAAATCGCACACGTTTAAAATATTGCTTGGATTACAAAAATAAAACTAAAATCATTTAAAATAAGGCTTAGAAGCAAAAGAAGACACAAACCAAAGTGAAGCTCCGGTTGTGTCTGTTCGAAAGTGAAAGTTTTGCAATAAAGCTGAGTCCGTTTATTTAAAACCGGTTGGGAAAATGACGTCGACGCTTAGCAGTCTACTACAGACTTTGGGTCTCAACACCTCATCTAAAAAGGCAGTAGCAACACCACCCAATACAGCGCTGCATAAATCCTTTCCCCAGGAGTCTAGCTACGGCGTTCTTCCACATGGACTCCCCGAAATAACGCTCTCCCTGGTCGCGCAACACGATGAATACACCGACTGTTGGATCGTCATTTACGATCGCGTCTACGATGTCACACAATTTCTGCGCGATCATCCGGGCGGTGAGGATATCATAATGGAGCATGCAGGACGCGATGCTACTCTGGCCTTCCACGGGACTGGACATTCACAGTCGGCAATCGACCAGCTGGGCGAGTATCTGATTGGTGAACTGCCAGCGAAGGAGCGTATCTTTCGAAATGACAATGCAAAAGTATTATCTATTGGAGTACCGCAGTGAAAGCGCACAGTAAAATCAAAAGAAAAGTAAGGAGAGTGTACGCAAGTGAAAGCTCTCAGAAGAGAGGGAATAGCAAATCACACCGCATAGCGCAAAATTTGTTTGAACAGAGCTTCTATGCAGAATAATGCTATTATTCGAGCTAGGCATCACCATATTCACACATGACAAGTGTCCACTTTTAAACGACCGGCGAGTGAAGCCAAAACCTTATCAGCCAGTGACGACTTACAACTACGCATTAGTTAAACAAATCACACTGAACAAATTATAAAATACAAATTACAGTGAAGGCGCGAGGTACCGCCTTAAAAATATACTAGATAAGTAAAAGCTTTAAAGATTATATTCATTGATATACATACATATGTATGTATATAAGGGTGTCCGACAATCCGAATTTTTTATCCAAACCCGGGTTTCGAGTTATTCGAACAACCCAATTTGAAAAAAAGGCTTTTAGTTTTTAAATTCAGAAAAAAACCTAGTTAGAACCGATATTTGCTTTAAATTTTTTTCGTTTGCATAACGCTTACAGTTAGTAAGAAACGAAAGCCAAATATGGAATACAACGATTAAAATTAGGTATGGCTTTGATTTAAAACTACATCAATTAAATTGATTAAGTTAAAAGTTACTCGAATTTGGACAAATAGTAAAACAAACAAATAATAAATACATATATAAAAGTTCAGGGATTAAATGATTTTTTTCTTAGTTGCTAAAAACCTATATTTGGCTTTTTACAAGTATTTTTTAAAACATTTATTTCATTCAACTGTTTGCTCTACGGGTCTTTAATACTTTTTTTATCTACTTAAATCTTTTCGTGAATCAAACTCCCACCGGAAACAGATGTGGTAGAATATGAATAAAAGTGTTATTGCGAAAAATTTAATAATTAATTTTTTTAAGCTGCATTTTGCATGGCTTTTTGACCGAGATTTCTTTGACTAATTTTTATTCAACTTATCTATGTGAAAAATGCTCATTTAAGAGTATATTGCATTTAAATAAAAAGTAAATCGAAATTAAGGGGAAACTGGTGTGGTAATTCTGCGGATATTTTAAATAAACGCACATCTAATAAATTTAGTGTCAACGCTTATCATCTTCTACGTACATAGTTGCATTTTTGCAAGTGCATTAAAGCGAATGGAGCCAAACAAAATGTTCTCTAGTTGATTTCAAAGCACTTTGATTTGTTCCATTTTTAAAATCATACTTAGAACCACTTCAATTAAAGCACGTAACACCAATGACACCCAATAATTTTAAAGCTTTCCGCTCTGGGTGGAAATTATTATTCTGTGAAAACTTGAGGTGGATACTTCACATACAATGACGATTCTGTTTAAAAATGAAAACAAATCTATTTGTAAAAAGTTTTCTCTGCGCAAAGTTTTTCCCAAAGTTTTGTCGCTGTGAAAAGCATAAGTTGAGCACTTTGCTCTAAAACATAATCTTTTGATAAACAAATACATATGATTATCTCTTACTCACAATAATTATAAATTATAAATTATAATTTACTTGCTCGATGTTTATGGAAAAGCCTTTAATGATCTAAAATCGCTTAAGGTGGTAAAACGAAATGATAAAGTGAAAAACTAAAATTATCATTGAATTTTTAATGTTCACTTCACCATTTCATAGAACAAGAATTGACCCACTGAAATCCTTCAGTTCAATGTATTATATGTATTTTTTTACTCGAAACAGATTTCTTATTGTGAATGAACTTAATGTTCGTATTTATTTTTATTTAGTATTTAGCTTAAATTTAAGAAAAATATGCAATATGTATTACAGTTATTCAATGCAACTATAAGATTAAAATTTAAGTTGAAAATAGATTTCCATTATTGAAAAGATTGTTATTAAATGAATCCATAGTAAAAAAAAAATAAAACAAACTTTTATTTAAATAATCTGAAAGAAAAAAATAAACTTTAATCGAAATCAACACAATTTACATACTAATGTAAAAACTTGTCGCGAAATTTGTAATGTAATGGATGGATGGATCCAGGGTGGGTTTGATTTAATTTAATATATACACAAAATAGTAACGATATAAGCATCTGCTTATAGGCATTTCTCGCTTACAAGCACCGAAAAATTTTTCATCTTCCCGCTTATAAGCACTGAAAATAAGTTTTTGGTTTTGAAATTCTTTTATGAACCACTTGTACAGGTTCTGCATTTTGTTGCACATTTAGTTATATAAATGATATCTCAATTTAAATGAAAATTTTGTAGTCGTTCGTTTGGTTTAGTTACATACATACATATGTAGACGGACTGGTAGTGTATATAAACGAGGATTTCAATATAAACACAGTCAGTGCTTATATGTAGGATTTTCATACAAGCACTTCCCGCATCTCGTGCATTCGATGATGTACATATCCGGGAAATACTTAAAAATATATCGCGCGTTTAAAAGGCGGAGTGCAATAACGCCCGCGGAAATAATGCCCATGGGCTTTGTTTCCTAAAAAAAAAGAAATAAAACCCGCGGGCGTTATTTACATTTCGAAGGGGAAATAGCGCCCACCAATGCGTTAAATTCCCATCTGCAGTATACGCATAAAATCGAACCGCGGACGCCCGGAGCAAGCGCGATGATGCCAACGCGGACCGCCGCGGTTGAGCGTCCACAGGCTGGCTTCCAAATGTACTGTGGTGATGGGGATGACGCACGGGTTGTTTTAACTGAGCAGGCGACTGAAAATTTCACAAACAACAAAAATGAGTAAAGGACAGAAAAACGTGAATCACCCGTGGTCGAGTGGTTTGTGTGAAATCAAGGCACATACCACCAATCGGAGGAGAAGTTGGGCCAATCATTTTAAACTCTCAATTGCTTTGCAGAGCACAGTAGGTGTACTATTGGTAATACAAGTATTTTGTGTCCAATTTGCCGTCTAATTTTTCGACAATCGACGAAAGTATTTATTTTACTTTTTCATGTTCCTTTTTTTTTGTTGAAACTTTGAATTATTTAATTTCCACACACATGTACATGCATATGTACATATGTTTTAAATATACGCAGTAAAATTTGTTAATTTCAATTTCTTCGTATAATTAAGGAAACAAATATATTTAGTTCAATGTTATCATATTAGTTTTTATTTAGAACAGCGGGTTTTTGATGTACATATTCCAAAGTGGAGACAAGAGCCACAATAAAGATGAAATACATAACGCCCGCGGGCTTTATTTAATTTTTTAGGAAATGAAGCCCGCGGCCGTTATTGCCAAATCGAAATTTCTTTTTCGAAAAGGCAATAATGCCCGAGGACTTTGTTTCTTTTTTTTAGAAAATAAAGCCCATGGACTAAAATCTTTTATTGCATAAAACGATTTGGGGCCACATAATGCGATCAAATGCATCATAATCAATTAAAACGTAAATTTTCGATTTTTAGTTAGTTACGGCTTTTTGTATATCAGCGACGATGTCAGATAGGGCCTTTCTATATTAAGGTAGCGATATATAAACCAAAACCGGCGGGCTTTCTAAATACACATATGTATACCACTTACTGATACAATTTTCTGTGGAGTTTCTTTCCTTCCAATTATATACATACTTACATATGTAAGTATGTAATACTAATTTCAAATATGACCCAAATCGGTCCATAAATACGAGTTTTCCAAAGAACCACCACACCACAACGGCCGACATACACACAAACATTGCAAGTTAAACAGAAGCTTGTAAAAACAAGTTTCCGCAAACGCAAATTTTTTATTTAAATCCTTTCCTGTACATTAGAAAAATAGCTTCAACACAAATAAAGCGCCTTTCATAATACATAAAGAAATCAGAGTTATAAAGCAGCAGCTAAAAATAATAACAAACAAATATTTGAAAACAGGGAACCAAAATAACATTATGAAGTACTTCAAAAATTTAACTTGTCAAGGGCTGTATATGTTCGTAGAAGAAAATGGTGGATATCCTTCTCATCCTCATGACATCCTTTACAAGGATCAAGGATGCTTTTTATATTTCTACTTTTTTTGAAAAAAGCCAGCTTCAACTATTAAATCTGACTTCTATTTTTTCAGTAAGACGATAACAGTTAAATCAAGCCAAATACTTTTTTGTCAAAAATAAAAGCCTTGGCATAGTAACGAACACCATGGGCGTAGCCAGGTAGGGGCTGGGGGTGCTCGACCCCCCCCCCCCCCCCCCCCTAACTTTCAAATTTTCCTTATATATATATAAAATAGTACCCTGAAATGCCAGCTTAATAGGGTAAATTTCATTCTGGCTACGCCGATGCATATGGCCAATTCTACAGGAAAGTAAAACAGCCCGTTTTTTTTTCTTTCAAATATTGAACATATTAGTGATTATTGGTATTCACTATATCTGTCAGCTGCTTCTGACACTAATTCTTATCATGTCCAAGCATTTTGTGTTTAATATTTTGCTCCTTTTGTCGATGGATTTTTCACGAACCTAAAAACAGTTTTCGATACTTCAACAAGGAAAAGTACAAAAATTTCCTTGATATATTTTGGCCGATTAAGTTCTGAACGATAGAAAATAAATTAGTTTAACAGGATACGTTCCAAGTTAGCGAAACAGTTTTTTGGACCTCCTTTTAAGTCGTAATGAAATGTACCGCAAATGTTAAGTGTAACGTTGCCAGTGAAAAACTAAAAAAGTTGTTTTTCGGATAATTAAGTACCTTCTCCAAAAGAATAAATAACATGTTTTCTTAGTATTGTCGATATCATACTGATACCATATGGAAAAAAAGAACTCATAGCTGACTTCGTTGCACAATTACCTAATAAATAAGTGTAACGTGGCCAGTGCTTTTCTTTTTATTTAACACTTTTTATTGACTTGATAACTATCCTCATTTCAATTATATTTAAGAAAGTATTTACATGTCGGCCGCTGTGGTGTAGTGGTAAGCAGTGCGCGCTTCCACTCCGCAGGACCCGGGTTCAAACCCTGGTCAAAGCAACATCGCAAAAAATATAGAAAAAAGGTTTTTTCTTAACAGCGGTCGTCCGTCGGCAGGCAATGGCAAACCTCCGATTGTATTTCTGCCATGAAAAACAGCTTCTCATAAAAATACAATCGCCGTTCGGAGTCGGCGTAAAACTGTAGGTCCCTCCGCTTTGTGTGACAATATCAAGGCGCACGCCACAAGTCGGAGGAGAAGCTCGGCCAAACACTAACATATGTGTAAGCGCCAATCTATTATTATTATTATTATTATTATTTACATGAACAATTGCGAATTGAGCATTACACTGCTAAATTTTAATAACTACTCTATTGAAATAAATCGAAACTAACATTTGTAAAATATCATTTGAAATCTTTATCTCTTAAGATTGATTTTGACTATATATTTGCCTATAATTCAATTAGATTTTTTGCAACATATACATCTGATAAGTTATCTGCCCATTATAGTGATTGTGCTCATAATACTTCAATTTTATAGATTCTGATACAAGTCTACACCAGACTATGAAGAGTTTATAATAATAATAATAATAGATTGGCGCTTACACATATGTTAGTGCTTGGCCGAGCTTCTCCTCCAAATTGTGGCGTGCGCCTTGATGTTGTTACACAAAGGGGAGGGACCTACAGTTTTACGCCGGCTCCGAACGGCGATTGTATTTATATGAGAAGCTGTTTTTCATGGCAGAAATACACTCGGAGGTTTGCCATTGCCTGCCGAGGAGCGACTGCTGTTAAGAAAAAGCCTTTTTTCTATATTTTTGCGATGTTGCTTTGACCAGGGATTGAATCCAGGCCCTGCGGAGTGTAAGCGCTCACTGCTTACCACTACACCACAGCGGCCACCAGAAGAGTTTATAAGTCTATTTATTTTGATTGGTTTTGTTTATCGGCCTTTAAATTGTAAACTGACCTAATTTTTATTTTATAAGCTTGAGGCCCAGAGAATACATAAAATACGGGTTTTAGTTCTTTAATTTTTAATATCGATATTTCGACCTCAATCTGAGGTCATCTTCGTGAACTCTTAGTTGTCGGTCGACCGGGCACAACTAAGAGTTCCTGAAGATGACCTTTAGATTGAGGTCGAAATATCGATATTAAAAATTAAAGAACTAAAACCTGTGTTTTATGTATGCTATTTATTTTGTTAAAAATTGTTTATGTTACAAATTTCTATAAAATTTAAAAACACTTCAAAGAAAAAATACCAATTTTTTCTTATATAAAATATTTTAAACAAAAAAGTAGTAATTAGTAATACAATTGAATACTTTATTTAAATAAAACAGAAAATTACTTTTAATTTTCATATGTAACCCGTTATGTAAAAAATCAAAAACCATGGAGTTTTTATATTTTTATATGCCTTAGACTTCTGTTACATATACTTTTGCTTTATTCTTAACAGGGCTGCGGGTGAACAAGAACGAATTAATGCTTAAAACACTAATAATTATTTGTTTAATTTAAATACGGTATTCACTTGTATTAGTACTTTTTCTGATTTTTTTTTATAAGAAAAAATTGGTATTTTTCCTTTTAAGTGTTTTTTCTCAAATTTTTAGATACGAAGTATCCAAATATTCACATAAGAAGAAAGGGAATTTAATCGCCTTTACAACGATACCAATTTTTTAAAAATCAGTGAGTAATTTTTCTGGTAAAATTTTTTTTTGATAAAAAAAGTTATTTTTTCCTCTTAAATGTTTTTTATCAAATTTTTATTCACAAAGTATACAAATATTCACATAAGAAGAAAGGGAATTTAATCGCCTTTGCAACGATACCAATTTTTTAAAAATCGGTAAACAGTAATTTTTTTATTAAAATACTTTTTTATACAAAAAAGAAGTTATTTTTTAATTGAAATTTTTTTTTCTAAAATTTTTATAAACGAAGTATACAAATATTAATATCACAAGAAAGGGGGTTAAATCACCTTTACAGCGATAAGAATTTTTTAAAAATCAGTTCAAAATTTTCTGAAATATTAAGTTTTTAATTTTTCGAAGATCTGACCTTTGACCCGTTATAGCACCTGTAATATAAGTTTTCACAAAAAAATTTATATACCATATAAATAAGAGCAAAAGGCGGAACACGTCTGTATTTTTACTTTTTTGCTTTTTACATGTAATAATTAAAAATAATTGTTTACCAAAGGTCCAATTTCGAACTTCGAAGGCCCATATCTCGATTTCAAATCCTATCTTCGAAAAACGGAGAAATTACTTTTTTTACTTATGATTCAGTATCTTAAAAAGAGTTGGTTTGGTGCAGTCGAGCCGAGTGCTGTACAGTCTTATTATATCCGGCTTATAAAATTTTGGAACATGGAAAATCAACAACCGTATTTTTGGTATTATCATCGTTTAAAACAAAATCCAATTTCTGGATTACCTATGTGGAAAAGAAAAGCATTGAATGTTTCCCACCTTTATATAACTTTTTATAAGAAACGCGATGAATTTTCAAATGAAATAGAAAATATCATAACTGGGCACTTGGTAAATCTCCTGAAATCTTTATCAGGTTATTTTTCGGATGGTAGTACTAATCAGTGTTGCCATTTTAGCCGTTTTCCGGCTAGATTTAGCCGGTTGCGATAGCAAACAGCCGGAGAAATTTCGGTTTAGCCGGAAGCCGATTTCTTAGCCGTTTTGTAAAAAAATAGCCGTTTTTAGCCGATTTTGCTATTTACCTTGTTTTCTTAAAATTCAAATATATATGTTTTCATTTTTGACTAAGCGATTCAAAATCTGTTGGAAATGGCTACTAGCCTTATCGCGGATGCAGGGTTATATAAAATAGGGCCGATTTCTCTTATTTTTATTTTAAACGAATATATTTTTTCTAAGGAAGGCCGCAACGGGGATTTTCTTCATAAAATGTTTGTTATGAATGACTTAAATTTAAGTGTGACGTTTAGAAATCCAACCATGTGCCACAATCACATGTTTTTCCTAATTGAACATTCTTGCTGGCAAAATTATTTCCAGCTTGAATTTGCAACTTCTCTCCAAGAACTAGGGTGGCCAGATGCGCTGATTTAATCAGTACATGTGCTGATTTTTTTCTATTGGACTGATTTTTAAGAGCCCGAAATCAGTACGCAAAATCTACTGATTTTGAGTTTGTACTGATTTTGTACTGATTTTTACATTTAATAAATACTTTTGTAAATTGGTGTAATTGACATTTACTTAAGGTTTACATGTTCAAAACAATGGTTTTTTAAAACTCATACGTGTGAGCAGATTGAAAGCATTAATTAAATTTAAACCATTATTAAAAAGGTGTCAGCTTGAAANTTTTACATTTAATAAATACTTTTGTAAATTGGTGTAATTGACATTTACTTAAGGTTTACATGTTCAAAACAATGGTTTTTTAAAACTCATACGTGTGAGCAGATTGAAAGCATTAATTAAATTTAAACCATTATTAAAAAGGTGTCAGCTTGAAATTGTTTCGTTTCCTGGGATTTCGCAAAATAACAAACTGTTTGGATTCAACCCAACCCGATTTGCAATCACGATTTGCAGGATTTACAGGAAAAGCTGGTTTTGCCATTAATAAATCTTATGAAAGGTGGCGGTGAGTTAATCATATATTAAGTACACTGAGAAGATAACAATAAGAGATAATCTTTTGATTATAATTAAACATCCACTGAGAAATCGGCTGTCAGTATTTCAAACTTAAGACGACTACTGCTACGGTGCAATGTAAGTTCTAAAAATTTGGAAAAGGTGCAAACTACCGACTCTTGGATATGATATATGTAGCTTTGCTTTGATTTTTGATGTTCGACCACCTGTAATTTTACTTGCACATACACATTTAACACTATTAAATTTCATTGGTAACCGAAAATTCGTTTAGCGATAATTCGGTAATATACCTTGTAAGGCTTATTTTCACTTTGTCAAATTCGATGACATTTGTCGTCAAATAAGTGAAAACGCACTGTCAAACAAGATTAAAAAGCACTATATTGATGGATTTCGATCAGAATAGGTCTTTAGTCGTATACGTTTGCTGATAAATCGGCGATCTGTCTGTTTTTGGCACATTATATTATCGGTAAAGGTATGGATAAAGGAGATAAAGTTCTGTCAAAATATGTCGACAAATTTTGACGTCAAAATATGACATAGTGAAAACCAGCCATTAGTCAACATTTTAATGTGAATATTGTATTTAATAAGCACACCAACTAAATATGTTTTAAATTTGTAGCTTAAAATATGCAAACAGATTCTGACTCGAGCTCGTCTTCTACTGAAACTGAATCGGCTACAATTTTTTTTTTTTAATTTTCTCAATTTTTATAAATTTTCTAGAAAGTTTGAGACTTCAACTCACATGTCTTTTGTTATAGAATTTACTATATTTTTATAAAAAATTTAAATTAAGTAAGGAAAGAAAAAATGTTCAAAACCTGTCAATTCATTCTACTACTATTTTCCTGAGCACAGCTGTACATACATACGTAATGCCTTTGATTTGTTTTAAAGTAATGAATTTCTATATTGATAATACTATATATATTTAAAAGTCTATTAGTTATTTTTTATTAAATTAATGCGCAGTTATATGGTTGTTATATTGTTAATAATAAAAAATACGCTTAAAAATGAGCTGATTTTTATGGCTTTGTACTGATTTTTGATCCCAACTGTACTGATTATGTCACTATAATATCTGGCCACGCTACCAAGAACTAGTCTTTCTACTTATGATTTATTTAAATAAAACATGTGAAATTGAGTTGAAGCAGTTTAGCCGGTTTTAGCCGGCTTGTTTTTGCCAATTTAGCCGGTTCGTCCAAAAAGTTCTGGCAACACTGGTACTAATATCGATTAAGAACAAAATCCATTTACGAAGCATTCATAGATCTTCAGAGTACTTCGACATTGAAACACACATTTCGTATTTAAATCGCGTGAAAAGTGTTAACAAAATGGATTTTTCCATTGGACATACACTACGTATAATGGAAATATTCAATTCAAATACGCCCGTATTAAAATGAAGCATTTTTTACTACACGGATGGCGTTTTGCACGTCTCGGATGCTTTTTATTACTACCTCCCTTTTATTAGCTCGGGATTTTTATTCTCAAGTTAAAGTTAAAGATGACAGTACGAATGGAAGTTATAATAGCGAGGTTTTAGTTTTTTAAACTATAATTTTATTCATATGTAATTAAGAAAGTATACAAAGCACGCACAGCGGTGACAACACATACACACATACATGGTATGGCATAACCCAGTAGCGAAAATGGTCACTAATGAGGATTTGGTGACATCGTCGCTCTTGCTGTGAATTACAGACAATGTCTTGCAGTGCTCACTTATAAAAAGTTCATTGCAGGACATTGTCGCTTGAATGCCATCAATGATCACTGCATGGCAAAGTCATGCAGAGGTCATCAACGCCTAAATTACCATTTGTATGAAAATGTCATGAACGACTTCCATATAAACGAAGCCCAAAGTCATTGAAGACATGATATGGCCGTACAAGACACTTAAGTGACTAATTCATGACATTCGCTACGGGGAATGTACTAATCGCGCGCTGTGGAGTTGATTCAAACTAACATTTGAAAACACATCTACATGTATGGCTGTAGCTGAGTGCGCAAAGACGCTTGATACAATTGGCTGCTGCCAAGAGGGCTCGGGTTCAATTACCATCAGACGGATCATAAAATAAAACTCTTTTTCTTCTTAATTATAATTTCGTATAACGAAAAAGCATCTGTGCACTTCACAATGACATATTTTATAACGTACACACTCAAATTTAAAACGAGTTGGGTTGGTGCTCTTTTTTTTTTTCTAAAATTTTTTTCCCGCAGTGTAACATAGATTCTTTCCGTCACAACGTGTCGTTGTGAAACAGGCATTTCATTTCAATGAAATGTATTTAGTAAATATATATATTTCCAAAATAGATGATGCAATGAAAGGCAGTTGTTAAGTGATATTCAACGAGTGCGATCGTAAGAATACTAAAATATGTACATAAATATTGCAAATAAATTCCCCAGATCTTTCACGAGTTTTTCAGTAACAACCTCTCGGAGAAGCAACTACGTGTTTAGGTACGTACATACGTAGATAATTAAATATGTATATTTATATAAAAAAAATTCATTAGCTAAATTTTTTATTAACTCAATTGTTCCCTTCTCTGTTCTTATCTCTTGCCAAATCATTTTATTTGTATAGTGTTTACCAGTTATAGCCTACACACAAAATTAATAAGAAATTGCAATAAAATCTAAGTATTTGTATGAAGTGAAATTACAGGTCCTCTTAAAAACTACTAAACACATATTTAATCAACTTTAGGTAAACACAAATCTCTTTATGTTTTACAGTTTATTGCAGTAGCAAGAACTACTTACGCGATATTAGTAAAATACATTAGTCGATCTTAACTCTACATAATTATATAAAGTAAAATTTTTTTAGTATAGGCTATTCAAATGTAAAAACTTATTAAAAACAATTAAGAAAGTCTAAGTTCGGGCGGAGCCGAACATTAAATACCCGGCGCAAGTACTAAATATATGTTTTTCTCCTTTACGAAAGCTACCGCTACATGGTAAGCCGGGGTGTATCAATTTTGAGTAAATTAGCGTCCTTAAATTTCGAAATATTGCAGTTTCAAGCATTTCTGAAAAGCGGCCGTAATTCTAGTCAATTTTCAACGTTTTGCTTTTATGTGGCAAGCACAATAACCATACCGAGTTTGGCACAAATTGGTATAACGGTTACCGAGATACATATATGTGATCATAAGTGGGCGATGCTACGCCCATTTTCCAAAATTTTATCATAAACGTATTTCTTGGTAAAGAATTGTTGCAAGCATCAATTTTGAATAAATTCGCTTTAATATTTACTGATTTATCAAAGATTTTGTATTTCTCTAAATTACCGATATATGGGATGTGGGCGTGGTTATTGTCCGATTTTCAAAATTTTCGGCCATATGGTATGGTGTACCAAAGCCATCAACGGTGCTAAGTTTGGAAGAAATTGGTGCAGCGGTTACCAAGATATACACATGTAATCATAATATTCTTATTTTTCGTCTAAAATTTATTGTGAATATCACTTTTGAGTGAATAATCTTTAGTAGTTACTAAAATATCGCAGTTTTCGCAATTCTGAAAATTACCGTTATATGGGAAGTGGGCGTGGTTACTGTCCGATTTCGCCCATTTTCAATACCAACCTACCTTGGATAAATGGAAACCTACGTACCAAATTTCGTTGAGATATCTCAATTTTTGCTCGAGTATCGTGCAGACGGACGCACGGACAGACGGAGAGCCGGACGGACAGACAGACATGGCTTAATCGACTTCTCTATTCATTCTGAGCATTTATGTATACATTTGTCTATATCTATCTCGATTCGTTTTGGCTGTTACAAACAACCGTTATGTGAACAAAGTTAATATAACCTTGTGCACAAGTGCGCTCGGCTATAAATTTTCACATGTGTATGTATGTATGTTATAGAAAAAAAAATTAAAAATATCACTTAATTTTTTGGCATGACTGCATTGACTAGTATAGTTAGCTTTCTAAATAATTGTACGGTATATTTAGTAAAAATTATACGTAATTTTTGTCTTCGCTGCTCGTTTAATAGCATAAAATAAATGCTTTTTGTGTGCCGCAGCTAATTAATTAAACACACAATTTTATATATGTATGTATTTCTTAACTACATACAAGTGGTTCCGAATAGATCTCTGGCGCCATCTCTCCGCTTGCTACTCTAAGTCGTTATCTCTTACACTCACTATTATATATATCGGTATAATTTGTTAAAAAAAAGTTTAGCTACTGCTTGAGGGTTCGTTGTGTGGGCCCTGCAAAAGCGCCTGCAGTTTCGCAGCAGCAGGAAATGAGCCCAGGTCTAACGGTGCCGCTCCCGTTGTGCTCTGAATGTAGGCCAATAATCTGCGAAAAAAAATTTGGTAATAGCAATACATATAAATACACATTCAATATGTACTTGCAAATACAGTACATCCATACATATATTCCAATATGAGTTTACATATATTCATTTAAATACATACGTACATATGTACATAAATATACCCTGCAAAAATCGCGACTACACCATCCACACATGTAATGAGTATTCCCTAAGGGCCAAGGAGTATTCGAAAATTAAGCGAAATGCATATAAACAAAATGTGGTCCAATTTACATACATTGCCAAGTCCTAGGGCAGGACCATATACTCCAGCTCTGCATTCCATCAGAGTAGCACAAAACTACTACAAGGTATTACTACATGGAGCACCTATTCAGCTTTAGCATCACAGCCCAATTAAGATCGTGTGGTGATTAGGATCGTTAAAACCAGAGACCGAAAATAACCGGCCCATTTATTTTTTTGTCGAAAATTGGCATTTATTTCTTGTTATAAAAACTAATTCACTCACAATAACTTTCATAACAAGTTTTTGTCTTATCTGCATTGGTTAGACTTTTATTTAATTCGATGTTTTCTTACGTTTCGAATTGATCTTTTGTTTTACTTTTTGTTTTAAATGCAACGGTATCCAAGTAGGTATGTTAAAAATACTGAGTGAAGTGCTTCGGTAGTTTGCTTCTCGTTAGTATCTATCAGGGTGTCCAGATTATTTAAAAAAAAGCGCAATTTCTGAAAAAAATCGCCAAAAATCGCCAATTTTTTTTAAATAAAATTCATGAAATCGATTTAACATATCTTTTATTTTAAAAATTAAATCTTGTTATAATAAAGTTTACAAAACCAAAAACGAATATAATACCTTCAGAGGGTAATAATAAATAACACAAATCAGTAGATTTCATACTAAATGAAGACTCAATAGCGGTAAAGATATGACGCACACAGCAAAATCCAGGATCTCTGAAAGATGTTATGCAATTTTTGCGTGAAAATGAATTGTGTGTTGGACTGGTTCCTGAATATGTACGCTTCATTAGATTTCTTGTTACAGTTCCAGGGTCGTCATGCTCTAACAAGAGGAGCTTTTCTGTTTTGCGTAGGGTGAAAAATTATTTGCGCTCGACAATGCACCAAAAATGGCTCAACCATGTATCAATATTGCATTCTTATCCATGAACTCATGAACGACTTCATTTCTCGAAATTTAAAACGAATGGATGTGTTTCAGACAACAGCATGAGTTTACTCACTTCCATCTAAACAGTATGAACTCATTGCTGTGAACTCTATAAAGTTAGTGAGAAACACCGTACAAACAGTGAGATTCATAGTTAGTTTTGAAATCAATGTTTAGCTGCAGTGTACTCATTTGATTTCAAATATGGCATTGATATACTCTTTCCAAATCAAGTCAAGCGAGTGAAAAATGCTGTTATGAAAAGCAAGTCGAGCAATCGAATGACACTCATTGACTTCAAACAATTAGTAGAGAATACGACAATTTTGAAAAAAATGGATATTGATGAAGTATTTTTTTAAATATATTAGTTTTACTAAATTATTTAGTTATGCACCTGACGTACATTTATATAACTAGTCTACAAAAGAAAAGCAATGTTACCTCATAAGACATCGGCTTTATAAGGAACTTGAAAAATAAGTTGCTTTATTATTTAAAAACAGTTGCTGTTGAAAACAACAGATTTGCACAAAATTGTGCTTTTTTTATACCCGCCAGCAAAAGAGCTCAATAACTTTACCGAATCTGAGCAAAGGTACAGAAAAGAGAAATGTTTACAAATTACCACGGAACCACAAATTGCGGATACACCTTTGTTACCTTCAGACAACTTTGAGCTGTTTTCAGGTCTTCTTAAACAACCTACCTTTGTGAGCAGAACTGATAAAGCTACTGCAGAGCTGCGGCGATATGAAAATATTGAGGTATATTTTCATACGGACTGCGATATAATTAATTGGTGACATATTATCCACGAACCAATAAGTTTTTTTTAACGAAACGGCAACCTATTTTTGGCCTGCATACTCTTGCCACCAGCAGAATTACTCACCCGGGGACAGGGCGTTTCGCCGCCCCTGCATGTGTACCACGATGACACGAGGCACGAGTTGGTATGGTATTACATTACAGTGGAGTATTTTGCAAGTACTCTAATATGGGTCATATTATATGGCACAAATGGAGCACTTGGCCCAACGATTTTTGCAGGGCGTATGAATGAGAATGTGAAACGTCACTTACCGTCTTAACTCATCCAAGGCATTTTGTTGCATTAATATATAATTTTTAGCCAACAACAACGTTGCAATCTTTGAAAGTTTCCGTACGGAAGGCGAGTGCGCATAGGGTATGACGCTTCGAAGCTCATCTAAAGCATCATTCAAATCGTGCATGCGTCTGCGTTCTCTACAAAATGAATGCACCGTTAATATTTATAAGGCATCAAATACATATTCACACTCACAAACCTTGCATTTATATTCAGCCGTACTGTTTTCGCTTGACGATTTTTCTGTTTACCACCGCCAGCCCCACCGCTTGTCCCACTGCTAGCTGCTAGAGTAGTTGTTCCGCCAGATAGTGATTGTGATGGCGATTTATGACCGTGACCCATTACCCCACCGCTCGCAGCAAGTGCACTTGGACTGGGCTTATTTTCATCGGTAGGCATGGAACCTTGCTGTGGCATACCCAGTCCTTGTGCATAGAAGCCGCCAAGTCCCACAGCGCCAAGTGGTGTTCGCCGACCGGGAACACTTTGTGGTGGACTAGATGTTGGTCCGGGATGGCCGGACATAAGGTTTGGTGTGGGTGGTATTTGCATGTGTGAATGACCAGGTAGAGCGAATCCGAAGGGGACGTTTGGATGATCCATAGTGTATGGCGCCTGTATTTAAAAGTAGATTAATTTGAAGCCTGTAAAAAGACGAGAAATTTAAAATATTATTTACACCTTTGCGATTAAGGAAACAACATTTTCTAGCAAGACGAATGAGGCCAAATCAAATCATAAAAACTGGCGCAAGTTTATCTTTCAAACGAAAACATTTTTATACATACATAAGTATACCGTCGATGTTTTTGCAAAACCGCCCATCGACCAATTGGAAAACCGCTATATCGCCATAGTGGCAAAAATGAGATAACGGTTAGAAGCAATACCGCCTATCAAGTCAGAGATAAAATTTTATTTGCAAAACCACCCTGCAGGGAAAGCTACCAGTTGTGAACCAGAATGCTACCAGTTTGCGTTTCAGCCCAACTAGTTCACGTTGCATCATCTTTCAATGTTAGCGACTGGTATTTTTAACATGGCGGTGTTATAAGAGATGCCAATTGTCCGCTCCTGCATCAGCACGCTACCAGTTGAAATACTAGTAGCATCATACCAGTTGACGGGATAGACTGCCTATTCATCCCCCGTGAAAAGCATAAGTACGCCATTTTTCTCGCGGCGCTGCAACAGTGGCAATGGTCGACAGAGTAAAGCTTTGGCATGCCAAATCAAGATATCCGAGTTCGAATCTCAGTGAGGGAATCTTTTTTTATTTTTTTTTTGTCATTTGTATCTCTTGTGTAATTTTTAAATTTATTGTTTTAAAAATAACAAAAAATTATTTCTTTTAATTTTTTATCTTATTTGAATATTTAGGTTTTTACCAAATTAAATTAAATTTATGAACAATTTTTATTTTATATTTAAATTGAAATAATTATTTAAATTAATTTACATACTTTACTTTAACAACCTCCAAGCGTTCTCGAACCTGAGATCTCAGAACCAGAATCGGTAGTCTTCACCCGACGCCACAGCCGAAATTTGCGATGAAAGCGATTAACCGCATTTTAGTTTTGGTTGTGCTTATTCAAAGACAGATGTCGCTGATCGTATAAGTTGTTCGAAATCGCCGAAATGGTAGGGCGTCGCTTTAACACATATTAGTTAATGAACTAGTATTTATACTGGATGGTTTGGCATTTCACTGCGGAGAACTGGTATAATTATAGTGCATGAGGAACTGGTATGACTTCCCCATTTAATACCAGTTTTCGAACTAGAATTTCTACCAGCTATTTTACTTTTTTCTACGAGGAACTGGTATAATTATGGTTCGTAACGAACTGGTATGACTTTTATCCTTAAATAATAGTTCATGAACTGGAATTTGTGCATACTGGTTCAGCTTTTCACTACAGGGCAACCATCACTTTAGTTCTGTCGCGCAAGTTGAGCAATGAACAGCAAATAATTGAAAGCATTAATAAGAGTAAGTAAACGGAACATTTATTGCATATTGCTAAGCTAATTTTATTTAATTTTAAAATGCAAACAGCTTTTGTTAAAATTAAGATTTATTTAATGGCTAACAGTGAAGGAAGTAAGCTGATTTTGGAAAAGTTCTTGACAGGTAAAGATAAATTAAAAGAATTTAGTACCAATCAAAATAAAATATTTTAGATACTTGAGCGAGTCCACCAAGTTCTCCTAGAACTTGCGATTCACAGTTGAAAAACTCGCCGTACACCCATGGGATGCGTCTCTAATTAATATGTAGCCAAGAACCAGTTTTTAATTTTCCTACGGTTACGGTATGATGCAATACTGCCTATCAAGTCACAGATAACATTTTATTTGCAAAACCAACCATCACTTTAGTTCTGTCGTGCAAGTTGAGCAATGAACTGGAAATAATTGAAAGCATTAATAAGAGTAAATAAACGAAACATTTATTGCATATTGCTAAGCTAACTTTATTTAATTTTAAAATTCAAACAGCTTTTGTTAAAATTAAGATTTATTTAATGGCTAACAGTGAAGGAAGTAAGCTGCTTTTGGAAAAGTTCCTGACAAGTAAACATAATAAGAATTTACTACCAATCAAAATAAAATATTTTAGATGCTTGAGCGACTCCACCAAGTTCTCTTAGAACTTGCGATTCACAGTTGGAAAACTCGCCGCACACCCATGGGATGCGTCTCTCACCAATATGTAGGCAAGAAGCCTTTTTAAATTTTCCTACAATTTCAAAATGTGCCAAATGGTCTTCAAAAATAGTGCCGAAAACAAAATGGAAAATGCCAGAAAATTAAATTTTTTAAAGCGTTTTAAAAACAATATATTTTTAGAAATAATATTTTTAAAATACACTGAAGTAATATAGTAATTACACAGTGAGACAAATGGTNAAAAACAAGTTATACGTGTCCCGGCGTTTCGCTGGGTCACGTCTAGGAATCGAGATATATATATAACTATCATATAGGGGAAATTGTCACCTTTGGTGGTCTTTTTTTGACATAACTCGAGAACCACTAGTCCGATTTTGCTCAAACAAATTTAAAAAAATTAAAAATTACAATTCCTTTAATCTGTTGATATAACGTTTTTCTATATAATCAACAGTTTTAAAAAAATTTAATATTTTAGGCAACGTATAACTTGTTTTTGACCGATATAACATTTCCCGTTGGTTTCATCCCATCCCGATTTTGACTGTCGCATAGTGTTATTAATTAGCTTAATTATTACAGTAATGAGATTTATTGCAGATTTAGCCTGTTAAAAAAGCATGAATTTTCGAATTTTTGGGCGTTTTTGTACTTTGGTTAGTTTTAAAGGCAAATTATTAATATTTACATAACTTTGGTTGTAATAAATTAAGAAGCTATTAGCTGTGTTTTTTACATGCATATACATCTACGCTTAACGTGTAAAAAAAACAACAATCATCGGCAATTTCCATTTCAAAACAAGTAATTTTGATTTTATCGACAACTATTCATAAACGCACATAAAGTTTCTCGCTTAGAGCTCCATACAATTTTTATACTCAGATACGTGTGCGTGTAAAAAAAACACGCCTATTATTTTAAACACTAAAAATTCAGAAAAAAATGTTTTATGATAATATCATGCAGAGTCTTCTCCGCTTACTATAAATCTTTTACGCGCTGTGACATATAATTTATAAAATTCCGTAATGGTTCTGCTTCGATAACATTGCACCAAACATCCTCTAGAACTCAATTCGACTCAAGAAATGATCGGCAGTCATATTTGCTAACTAGGTCTTCATGATACGCAAATGTTGTCTTTACCATTTTGATAATTTTTCCTAAATTCAGGAAAATGATTAGGAATACTACCAATACCACCATTAGTTACATTTTCCAAAATATTTTATACATATTTACCACGAATAAAAATTCACATAATGAAATTCCGCTCTGGTACTTTCCTTTTATCTGTCTGTATTTCAATGTCGGCAAGGGACACGATATCGAACAGAAAGTATCGATATGGTACTCATTTAAAGTATCGCTTTAAAGATATCGGGTACCCATTAATATCGGAGTAAAAAGACTCGATATTCCAAATATCGATACCAAAATCCAAAAAATTTATATGAATATAGGTCTCGTATATAGGCCGCTGTGGTGTAATGATTAGAAGTGCTCAAAACTTGAAAATGAAAAACAGCTTCCCATTAAAACAAAATCGCCGTTCAAAGTCGACATAAAACTGTAGGGACCCCTTTTGTGCCACAACATTAATAGCCCGAACACAATGAAAACGACGAGCTATGGACCATAGCTGTCAAATTATTTTAACACGTACTCTTATGTAGATAATTATTTTGGCGCCGACCGGGCAACGCGACGACTGTGGTTGTGGCCAGATTAGATCTATTTCTATTTTTCCAGCGACAGATTAGGTTCTTCCTCTTTTTTTATGTCAAACTCGTACAAATTCATGATGTCGCCGGAGCATTCAAAAAAATCATGTCGCCATCGACAAAGCGTTCAGACAATGAAGATAACAAATTGGAAGCTGTGGCCCGTAGCTCGTCGTTTTTAATGTGTTCAGAACTTAAGGCGCACTTTACAAATCGGAGGAGAATCTCGGTCAAACACTAACATATTGTGTAACAACACGTAGAGGTTGAGGTGTTGTCTTAAAACACCGAAGTCGCGGGTTCAAATTCCACCACATGCAATCCTAACTTTATTACACATTTCAACCCTTAAAAGCCCAATTTATATCGGGAAGAATTATCCTTGTAATGTGAGTGTTGCGAAGACATTAATTAATATTAGCGTTGTTATAAAATTAAGGTTAAGTGAAAAAACCGCGTGTCTTTTCTTTAAAAATTCAGAACTCAAGAGAGTTTATTACAAAAAATACAATTCTCAGTTGTCATTACAGGGTTGCAAAAGGTAAAACAATTCAATGTTCAGTACAACATTACAGGGCTGCAAAAGTTAGTAGGAAAGTAAAAGACTATGCAATAATATTGAACAGTGAGTTTATTACATTCGATACGATACTAGGGTTCTGGTACTCGATTCCAAAAAATATCGTTTTAAATCACTGATAAACAAAAAATTTTCAGGTAAAAGTGTCACCGTTTTTGAAATATTTACATTTTTTCGAATTTAAAAAAAAATCGTGCCTTTTCATGTGTTTTCTTTAACTGCAACTACAAACCGGGCAATACTTAGTAAATTTTTTATGTAAAATACTTCCAGATAGTTGCCTCTCCATAATCTGAACAATCAGTTGTATGGGAGCTATATGTTATACTCTAAGTATTCTGTTTATAATTGGTGCAAGTACTGCAAAATTTCATGTTCCTAGCTGCATAAATGGAGAAGTTATAACGGAAAATCTCATATCTGAACAATCAGTTGTATGGGAGCTATATGTTATAGTGGTCCGATTCTTCCGGTTGATATTTTCACTGTAAGTCTTCTGTTGATAATGAGTAAAAACACCGCGAAATTTCATGGACCTAGCTACATAAATGGAGGAGTTATAACGAGGGAGCTATAGGTTATAGTTACCCCAGCTTTTTAATTTTGACTGTAAGTTTTATGTTGATAATTATTGAAAACAGTGCGGAATTTCATGTTCCTAGCTATGTAAATGGCGGAGTTATAGCGAAAAATTTTATATCTGAACAATCAGTTGTATGGGAGCTATAGGTTATAGTGACCCGATCTTTGTAATTTTCACTCTAAGTATTCTGTTTATAATTGGTGCAAGTACTGCAAAATTTCATGTTCCTAGCTGCATAAATGGAGAAGTTATAACGGAAAATCTCATATCTAAACAATCAGTTGTATGGAAGCTATATGTTGTAGTGGTCCGATTCTTCCGGTTCCGACAAATGATTAATACATTATAAAAATACACCCACCTACCAAATTTTATCCGGATATCTCGAAAACTGAGAGACTAGATTGCATACAAACAGACGGACAGACGGACAAGCGGACATGGCTAAATCGACTCAGCTCGACGTTCTGATCATATAAGTATACATTTTAATGGGTCTATCTCTTTTTGTTCTGGTACTTACAAACATCGGACCAAAGTTATAATACCATTTCATGCTCATGAAAGGTATAAAAAATATTCCGACGAACTGATATCCTTCTCCTTTTTTGGAAGTCGGTTAAAAAAAGTTTAAATTTTCAAGTTCGGTTACCTCGGAAACTAGATCTAATCTGGCAAAACGGGGACGCGTGCCCGTTTTTCTGATAAAAGCAATTAATTACTTACCCTCGAACAATAATAACGAAGTTGGTTGTCGTTTTCAATAATTATAATGCAAAAATTCATTGACGACTTTTGTGCAGCTAGCTTGTGCTATTCGAATCACTGTGCGCTGACATAATTTCCACATTGCGCACCATGACTTAAAGCATGCGAAGCGTGCACGTCAATTTCTAACGCAGTCAATTATCAACAGCGCTTGGATTTGTTTTCCATCTGCGGATCATTCACTCGCTGCCTGCTCAATGCGTACTCGGCGCTATAATATTTTGTACAGCCATCTTCACTACCACAGGCTTTGCTTTTACAGTTGAGAATATCCATATACATATAAGTATATAATGTAGGTCCGCTCTTTCCCATTCGATATTCGACACTAAATAAGGCTCTGTAAATATTCGCGAAATACGCTTTCGATGCGCTCAAACAGCAGCTTAGTGCGATGACTGTTAGTTAGAGACAGTCATGCGAACGCAAACAGCTGGGCAAGGCACGAGGGAAGCCGTTGGTAGTGAGTCTTCAGTTTTATTTATGTGTGCTTTTTATTTGTTTTTTTTTCGCCACAAACTAAAATGGAAAGCCAAATCGAAGAGATTCGCGAAAAAATTATGAGCATCCATGTTTTTTAGTATACTTGTTGTTTATTGTATGAACTCCTACACACACAGTTGCAAGTACTCCTTTTAGGTTGTTTTATGCTCTGGTGCTACCAGCATATCCCGTTGATCCTTTAAAATGCAGGCAGGAAGTTAAATTTAATGGAAGCGGATATTAACATTGCAAAGTTTTTGTTTTTGATACCATAAAGGAAAAAGAAGAATCAAAATTAATGTTGAATTTGCATTTTCTTCCGGGCGAATTTCGATGAACACGCACTGAGAAAAAAATCAACCAAAATTGGTTTATATTAGCAAATTCAGACTTGAAAAGGAATCAAAGTGATTCTTGTTTAATACTAACAACTCCAAATCTTTTGTAATATTAACCACACTTTTGCTTGCAGTAAACACATTTTTGGTTTCCGAAATTTTCGTTTGAATACGCTTATATTCTGCACTTCACATATTCTTTTTCATAAATCGGAGATACAAAAAATATTTTTATTACCATTTTAACAAGTTGTACCTAACGGAATTTGAACGCGGCCTTCTGAAATTTAGCAAAAAACAAAAAGTTACATGTGGCCTCTGACGGCATTCGAACTCGAACCCGCTGGAAGCCAACAAATAACAACAAGCATCTCTGCTCGTTTAGCTACGGCCAGACATATGTACAAATATGTTTTCAAATGTTCAACTTGAATCAAATTTCTTACAATCGGTGTATTTGCCATAAAAAAGAAAAATCAAACAATAACTTTTGGCCAGTGTATATATATTTATGGATGTTCGCGATGTTTCGGATTTCATATATGTATTTAACGTTCGCAACTGCGAATGCGAACTCTCTGAATGCGAATGTGCCGATTGTGAATGTTGAGGACTAACATTAAAAAAAGCTATAGCCAACTTATGTATGTCCGTTTTGCGCATGCGTAGGGTTTCCATATGTTAGTATCTGTGAATATATGTAACAAATACATTCAGGGTAGTTTGACGTATCCTCAGTAGCGTTTAAAAATAAATTTACTGGGGCTGTCTTAAGGACAAAATTTATTCAAAAACAATTCAAAACCAAGAGCATTTGCGGAACAAATAAATGGAGCTGCTGCTGAGAAAGCCCAATTGAGTTTAAGATCTCTAAAAGCGTCTTTTCTTAAAAGGTGCCGAGCTTGTATTAGAGTAGAAGGTCGCCAATTTGAGCATATTTTATCAATAAATGAATAAATTTTTCTTCAACAAACTCATGTATATCTTATTTCACGTGAACCCATCCTTCACACAAAATATTGATAGATATAGCCCTTGTTATAGACTCTAGTCGAATTCCGGTAAGTAACAAAAATAATGTCAGGCAGTAATATGTACCTTTTACTATTTAGTGCATTTGACGGTAACAAGAGCAAATTCAATTTAAATCTATTAAATACATTCTAGCGTGTCTCAGTCCTTTACCCACAAAAGCGGCTATAACTTTTTTTTTCTATTCAAAACAGTAAGTGTGGCACCTTTCTTTATTAAATGAGCATTTTTTTTGATGTAAAGTTATAGCTCAGTACATTTTTTTTCACCCGAGATAGTTCAAAGTTGGGGAAGAAAATATCAAAAAGTTAAAAATCCAGAAATAGTCCTAATTTTATGATGGTTCCTTAATATATTTTAACTACATTGCATTTGAA
>NW_016157599.1:15142-26185 GCF_001687245.7 Rhagoletis zephyria | reverse complement strand
CTATTGCAGAGGACTGGAACTTGACACCGAGATGTGTATACAAAATTAATTCCATACTCATAGAGAAGAATTTGCGTTATTCGAAAAGGGGACATGGTTCCTGCCGTACAAATTTACTGTTTTATACTGCTTATCTCTAGAGGTATTCATGGTAGAGTACTGGGACTTGGTACTGGGGTATGTAAAATCAATTCCAAATCCATGGAAGAAGATTAGGGTTATAAGAAAAAGGGGCGTGGCACTTCCAGTACAAATTTACTTTTTCTTGCCACATATCCCTGGAAGTGCTTGTGGAAGACAGAATAAATTTCATTAAATGGAAAAGGGAGAGCCGGGTTCGGCCATATAATCTAAAGCTCTCTTGAGGCATTTGCTACAGTAATGAGAAGTGATATTTTATCAAGGCCAGGTTACTAAATTTGAGTTGGAAATATTAGAACTCGCCGTGGCACCTCCAAGAAGGTTACACGCTCACGCGTCGTATACCTGGAAACATTTTAAGGTAAACTTAGAGGGATTGATATATTTCGTATGCCTAGCGCGCAGACGAGATTTTATAATTTCATAGTTTTAAACGGCCTAAATACCTTAACTCTCTTAAAAAATAACGAGCTATAACGAAATGGGCACAGAGATAAAATCTAACATCATTAAATTATTTTTCCTATTTGTAACGGGTGATTTTTTTGAGGTTAGGATTTTCATGCATTAGTATTTGACAGATCACGTGGGATTTCAGACATGGTGTCAAAGAGAAAGATGCTCAGTATGCTTTGACATTTCATCATGAATAGAACACCTCCAGAGATATGCAGCATAGAAAAATCAATTTGCATGGGAGTTGCCACACCACCTTTTCCAAGAACTCTCATTTTTCTCCATGAGTATGGTATTAGTTTCACATACATACATGCATACATATGTATTTCCATACCAAGCTTGAGTGCTTTACCCCAAACATTTGGAGAGATATGCAATATGAAACTTTCAGTCAGTATGGGAGGTGATACGCCTCTTTTCCAAAAACGTACATTTTTCTCTGTGAACATGAACATGATTTCACATAGTGTTGGCAAACTGTTAATCTGATTAACGATTAAAAATTAACGATTAAAATGGTATTACCGATTGAGGGGATGAGACTGGAAAAAATCGTTCATTTGGTTTTAAGGACCACTCTGATGTACATAAATATCATTATTGTCGATTCACAATTTTAACATTCTTCTTTGTATTACCCCGGCATGTATAAACAGATACATCGCCGTGAAAAAGATGCATCCTGTAGCTCGTTTCTGTAACAATTCTCTACCAAGGCGAATTCATATACAGGGTGTCCCAGAAGTAACGTGCCAAACTTTAGGGTAAGGTTGGTGGGGGGGTGAGCTCCCTGATAAAAAAAAAATTTTTACATAAAAAAATTGCTCATTTAATAAAGAAAGGTGCCACACTTACTGTTTTGAATAGAAAAAAAAAGTTATAGCCGCTTTTGTGGGTAAAGGACTGAGACACGCTAGAATGTATTTAATAGATTTAAATTGAATTTGCTCTTGTTACCGTCAAATGACATGCAAAATAGTACAAAGGTACATTATTACTTGCTTCTGACATTATTTTATGTTACTTACCGGAATTCGGACTAGAGTCTATAACAAGGGCTATATCTATCAATATTTTTTGTGAAGGATGGGTTCACGTGAAATAAGATATACATGAGTTGTTTGAAGAAAAATTTATTCATTTATTGATAAAATATGCTCAAATTGGCGACCTTCTACTCTAATACAAGCTCGGCACCTTTTAAGAAAAGACGCTTTTAGAGATCTTAAACTCAATTGGGCTATCTCAGCAGCAGCTCCATTTATTTGTTCCCGCAAATGCTATTCGTTTTGAATTGTTTTTGAATAAATTTTGTCCTTAACCCTTTCGCTATTTTGATGCCATATGGCGTCATGCTTTTTTGAATACTCACAGTTTTAATTGAGCTTATCTGAAATTATATTTTTATATGCAACACTGTAATGGGAAGTTTTTAAACTATATTTTAATACGGTATTGTTATTTTTATCCTTTGTTGATGAAAATTTTCAATTTTAAAACTTTACTAAAATATCGATTTTCTTCTGCTTAGAAAGGTCTACATTAAAAGCCTATATTTTACCAAATAACCCAATAAATTAAAAACAAATAAATATGCTATAGTCTCCAAAATAGTGTCAAATATTGCTAGAACTTGTAATTTAATTTTAAAAAGTGCTAATAAACCCGTGGTATATTTTTAAATGTGTGTGATACCATATGGCATCAATAATATTTGAAGAAGCTGAAATCCGCACCAGAAAATAACGATATATTCGTACTGGGAAATTTAAACTGGTAAATTTTTTAAATGAATTATTAAATCTATGCATGTTCCAACTTATTTTATTAAATTTTTGTGGAGTTATTTAATTTGATTTGAATAAAATAAAATACCATATTAAAAAATCTTTGCATATTTTTTACACCAGTTAGTACAAATGATGCCATATAGCATCATTCCAAAAGACATTTAGAATCGCATTTAGGAAAAAAATTAAATTGAATGATATTATATAATGTATTAAGGATCATTTAATAAAAAAATAGGATTTTTAAAGCCCGAATCTAAAAAGATGTACCGAAAGGGTTAAGACAGCCCCAGTAGAAAAAATCGAATGGATTCAGGTCTGGCGATCGAGCGGGCCACGTGATTGGCCCGTATCGTCCAATCCATCGGCGAGGATAAGTGAGCTCTTACTTCACGCCCGTAGTGAGCAGGGCACCCGTCATTTTGCAGCCATAGTCTTCGCCGCAGGTTTAAGGGTACATCTTCCAAAAGAGTTGGAAGCCGTTCCTGAAGGAACTCTAAATAACTGTGAGAGTTGAGCGTTGGCGGCAGTTCCACAGGTCCCAATATCTGACAATTAAAAATACCGCACCATAAATTTATTTTGTACCGGTACTGCGAACGATCTTCTCTCATTTCGTGAGGATTGCCTATCTGCCAACTGTGAAGGTTATGTAAATTAAAATAACCGTCACGTTTGCATATGATTCATCGCTCTAAATTATTTGATTAAAAAAGTTGGGGTCTGGTTCATGCATTTGCAACATTTCACGGCAAAATATAACTCTCGACAGGTAATCTCTTTCTTGTAGAGCCTGAACACGTTGAATGTGGTAGGGATGAAATCGATGGTCTTTTAAAGCTTTGTGAACTGTAGTTTTTGGTATTCCCGTCCGTCTTTCCATCATTCTCACTGAAGTCGATGGAGCTAGTTCCACTTCCTCTAACACAGCTTCAACATCTACCGTTGCAGGACGTCCTGTTTCGCCGCCACGCCTTCCAGGTATGCGACCTTAAAAAAGTGAAAAATTATAGTTAACAAGCAAGCAAACAAGAAAGGTGTAAAAATCACTTACCTTCATATATTTCTCTATGGGTCCGGGCGAATACTTCTCGACCCGGATGTCGACGATTGGGGTATCGCTCTGCATAGAGTCTTTGAGCAGCTCTGGCATTACAGCAAGCTTCACCGTAAATTAGGTGAATATCCGCATATTCATGCGACGTATACTGCGTGTTCTCTGTCATAGTATTAATAACACAATGTTCGAAGGGTCCAATTTCACAAAATCCACTTTCACTAATTCCGGTAAGTAACATAAAATAATGTCAAGAGCAAGTAATTATGTACCTTTGTACTATTTAGCATGTCATTTGACGGTAACAAGAGCAAATTCAATTTAAATCTATTAAATACATTCTAGCGTGTCTCAGTCCTTTACCCACAAAAGCGGCTATAACTTTTTTTTTTCTATTCAAAACAGTAAGTGTGGCACCTTTCTGAAATCTTTATTAAATGAGCAATTTTTTTATGTAATGTAAAGTTATAGCTCAGTACATTTTTTTTTCACCCGAGATAGTCAAAGTTGGGGAAGAAAATATCAAAAAGTTAAAAATCCAGAAATAGTCCTAATTTTATGATGGTTCCTTAATATATTTTAACTACATTGCATTTGAGTATGGAGAGGCAACTATCTGGAAGTATTTGACATAAAAAATTTACTAAGTATTGCCCGGTTTGTATTTGCAGTGAAAAGGCACCATTTTTTTTTAATTCGAAAAAAATGTAAATATTTCAAAAACGGTGACACTTTTACCTGAAAATTTTTTGTTTATCAGGGAGCTCACCCCCCCACCTACCTTCCCCTAAAGTTTGGCACGTTAATTCTGGGACACTCTGTATGTATATATGTACATATGTACCTATATGCGAAATAATGGCAGTGAGACATTTTGACCAGCTTCGCCTATTCTGTTCATTGATTTTTTTTCGAATGATTTTATATAAAAGTCTAATTCATAATTTAATAGACTCAATATATATACAAAAATCGTCATTTCCAACTTTCCACAAAAATTATAAAAATTCAGCAAACAACAAACTTTGATTTCAGAATTTTTAAGGGGATTCCAATTTTTCAATTTTATGAATTTTGATGAAAACTTAGAATCCTTCTAAAAATTCTGAATTTAAAGCTTGTTGTTGCGAAAACTTACTTTTCGTACCGCGTATTCACAATAGAATTCAGCGGTTTGTAAATATTTCTCACGACCCTTATTTTAATTTTTAGTGCTTTTAATTTTAACTTTTTTTATTTTTTTTAATCTATAATGTGGTATGTGATTTTTTGTTATATAGTGACCTTTTATTTTAAATTTCTGTATTTTATGATTGTGCCAAAACAGGATGAATTGTGCCAAAAGTGCATCTGTGAATGAAAGTGCCAAAAATGGCACTATTGTGCCTACGTTTCCATTACTGCTCTGAAACGAAACTATTTTGATAAGTTATGTTTGCGCATCAACAAAACGAAATCGATTCATTTAGTTTGTTGAGCATCTCTGGTTGGGTTTCGTAAGACAAAGAACAAGATTATTCAGGATGTGAAACGACCGCTAAGAGTGCTGAAGGTGTAACCTTGTACCCCAGGTTGTGAAGAGAGTAAACTTTTATGTTGTAATATATTTAACGAAGAAAAAGGGAAAACATTTTCAAAAGCTTCTGGAAAGAAATGAATTGGCAACACAAACAAAAATACGTTTGCACGATAGTTCATGTTTCAGCAACAAAAAAAAACGTTCTAATAGATCTAAAAGATCAAATTTTAGCTCTTATTACCTTAAAGATGACGCTCAAAGCCTGCGGGTTTGCAAAAACATGTTTTTAACTACCTTAGGAATTAAAGCCTGGACAGTACGATCATGACTCATAAATTCACCAGTTTTGTGTGTCTCTACAACGAAACGCGATAATGCGAATAATCACAAGAAACAATTTGTAAAAAACTGTGTCGCAACTTTGCCAAAAGTACCTTCTCATTATTGCAGAGCATCATCTAGCAAATTTTATTTAGAGCCACTTATTGAATCAAAATCAAAACTGTATAACCTATATAGGCATAAAGCCGCAGAGCTATCAGAGCCAGTAGTCTCCATAAGTTGTTTTGAATACATATTCTCGGAAGAAAATTATCATTATATAAACCTAAAATAAAAATGCGTTTGTAACACCGTACACATGATAGAAGTGAAACTTCTTAAAAAAGGTGTGAGTACTAGGTACCTACTCACGAAATTGGATGTGTAAACATATGTTTACGGTTCGGCAAACCATTAGGCGATTGAGTTACATACATAGGTTTGGTTAGAAATCAAACAATAATTTCATTTCATCTTATTAATTTTCTGATATACATATAATTTATTTATTCATTTTCCGGTAACACCACCTTATATGAACTCGCGCTTCTAGCATCCATAGGACCGGGTTGTAATGGAAGTAATTGTATGTTTAACAAATAAATGAAAATGTTTATAATGCAATCAATAGATCCTTACGAATTCGCCATTACCAAAGCACTAAGTAACGTACGCACTTTTGTTTGCAAAATGCATTTATTTAAGTTGAAAGAAGACAAATTCCTTTGTTCGGCATTTATTCTTACTCGCTTTCTCTCTCTCCCAAGGCGAATTCATATATTCTTATCACGAATTCATATATTCATGTGGTAGCAGGAGTATAAAAACATAAAATTACCTTATAAATTAAAAGCATAAAGGCGCTGGCCCAAAGCAGGCTTGCTTTGCGTGCCTTGCTGTCTTTAGTTTGCTTTGATTTAGTTTGAAAACTTGTTTGGCCGAATGGCGGCTTGAAACGCTGTCAAAGTAACCAGCTGTCTGGTTGAAAAGTCAATGTCTGTTCGCTTAACATTAATTATTATTTTCCTAGAAAACTCAAGAAGATGTATCAAAAACTTTCAGATTTATCTTTAAATTAATGCGAAATAATGTTTGTATTTAAAAGAAATTGTAATAATGATACATGCATATGTATATCTACAGTTACTAAAAAACTATAACTTAAAAAAGCGATTTACTTGAAGAAAAGAGCTATAAGAAGTTTTTTCCTCTCGTGTAAAATTTGTAAAAGTGAGCTTTGCAATTTTTTACTATAATATAACGATATGTTAAATTTGATTTCGAATTGTTTTTTATTTTTTTAGTTAAGCAAGCAAATTTTTGTTTGAATTTATGTATTTTGAACAGGAACATGCCTCTTTGTCAAAAGCCTACAAAACGCTTTCAAATAAAACATTTGTCTATTTAAAACTTTGAGGCGCTTAAAGCAAGTGAAGAAAAGCTGCCATTTGGCCAGCCTTTATACATTTTAGTATATTCCAAATAATTTTTGACACTTCCCGGAGCGAAGCAAGCAAAGCAAGCCTGCATTGGGCCAGTACCTTAAGTATCACATGTATGCGTAGTCCAATTACGAAATCATTTCATCGATCTGAGTAAAAACTAAGTGCATAAACCTATTTCGCGTTAATTGAAATCATGAAATGGTGTTCATTCATTCAGTTTCTACACAAGCGCATGAAATGATTTCATGTAATGGCCTACGCATAGTGGTAGTAACTGACAGAATGAATTACAACAAACACATCGCTTTTGACATAATGCAAGCAGAAAACGTTGGTTCGAATCAATCCGCAATCAAGTTGGACGTTTTGCCCACAAACATTGCAATTTTGCGAGCAGTCTCATTGTAAAATCTCATTTTAACAATTTCATAGTTTCGGCTTACATTTATAAAATTCAACGAAAGCACGTACCTATTTCAGCAGAATTATCCATTTTCGGTTATTTAGTGTACAAAAATGAAATGATTTTGTACAACATGGCCATTAATGTAGCGATAAGTTGTACAACTTGCCGGAAAATCCAAATTTTTTTATCTTTCATACAACCAAGACATAAATTCATTCAACCGGCCCACAAACGGTGCAATCTAGAGCAAAAAAACACCAAGTTGAACCAACGGTCGCTACGTTTATGGCTTTCTTTAAGACACATCGGGCGAAAAGTTCAACTGCTCCTGTAACACTAGCTTATAAAAGTTGGCCTTGCTATCATCCTCACATATTTTCATCAGAGTGTACCAACGAAGGACGAGTTAATACAAGGAGATAGCAAGAGCACAAAACTACTCTAGAAAATTACACGCACAATGACAAACATGAACAAATGTACAACAAACACATAATTTTTGACAACCAGTACAGTTCGCATTTATATCAACGAGCAGCTTATTAGATTTGTTTTCGTTTGTACTACATATGTGCATATCTAAAAAATAGGTACACTTTCAAAAAAAAATTAAATTTTTAAATTTGAGAGCACACCTATGCTTTATATATCATTTTATTCGTAATCTCTTAATAAATCGATTAATATAAGTGTAATTCATTTTCATCAAGTGCTTCAAAAGTTAAACGAGGAATAAACATGAAATAGAAAACAAAAGAATAAGATGGGTTCAAATTACGCTGTTCAAGTTGTAAACTTTGAGCAAAGATTTTGAAAGTTGAACTCACTTAATTGGCACGTTCTAAATTCAATGGCATGCCCCGTTTTACCAGATTAGCTCCGGTTTTCGAGATAACGGTACTTGAAATTTTGATTAAATTTTAACTATTTTATAAATAATTCCCTCAGTTTTGAAGTTATTTTACTAAAACTGAGGACGCCATTGAATTTAAAAGGCTCCAATTAAGTAAGAGCGACTATCAGAACATTTGTCGAGAAAAAGTTGCTTTGATACCACTCTCGAAATATTCTGACTAAAAGAAGGAGCATCATTAAAATTAGTAAATCAGGGTTTTTACACACTTCTAGAGAAAATTTTTTTGAAGCATTTTACAGGTATATGTAATTTTGTAAGGACTAGCAGTTATAGAAAGATTTAGATCGTTTCGACGTATTTTCCAAATGTGCCTTCAATTAAGGTGGTTTTGGAATAAAAATTACGCTCAAGATCACAGAATATTTTATCTTTAAAAGTTATTTTATTTTGAAAGCACACCTCTTGCTAAGGTATCAAATTATTCGTAATTGTTTGTAGAATGCAATACATACTTAAAAAGTTCTTAAAATTAAATGCTTCAAAACCTATACGCGATAAACCGAAAATTTTGAAAATTGTGAAATGTGGAGTTACAAACTTTGAGTTACTTGTCATTTCGTTATTTTTTAATGCACACTTTTCTTACCTACTACATATGAAGTGTACACATAAGTGCTAAATGCCCATTTAATTTCAAATCAGAATATGGTGTGCTTCAAAAGTTATGACATAATTAATTGTGCCTCTCTTAAAAATTACATAAAAAATTCACGTGTTTTCATATTTTTTTTTTATTTAAACACCTATAATTCAAAAGTTATGCAGCAGATTGATCCAAATTTTTTTTTAGGCTTCATGTATACGTCAATGAATTATATCCAAAAGCAACCAGCTTGATTTAGTTTACAACAGTGAAAATAAAGCTAAATAACACAAAGGTTACCTGTTTTTTAGATTTGCCCATATCCATGTACACAAACATATGGACACACACAAACATATGTACATACATACAAATATATATATACAACCATTCAAACATTTCTGTCCATAAGTACATACATATGCCCATCAGTACATCAACGAAGCCTGTTTGCTTCATCATAAATATATCCATACAAACATATGTACATATGTACGAATGGATGTACATAGTTACGCGAAGCACCCTTGCATCATTTATACATATATTGCTTGGTAGCGGCAGAGCTGAAATGCGCAATGACTTCGTTCATACATACATATATATGTATACATATATATATGTATACATACATACGTGCATTCAAACATACATATATACATATGTAGGTACTCGTACCCGTCATGCGTCGCTTTATTTCTTTTTTCTCCTTCCCTATTCTACCTATATCTTCCTTCTCACTCATGTAACGTTTTCAGTTTTAAAAATTTCACTCTCCATTTTTGCGATACCGCCGCCTAAGAAGTTTCACTTCAAAAGACGAGTGCGATACTTGTACTGCTTTCAAAACCGGAAATATTTCCGAACAGGAACACAACTGTCATATTGATCTAAAAAATTCAGCAAGACAAGAAAAAGCAAATGCGACAAAAGGCGAAATTCATCTAATTACTGTGTCAAAATTTAAATGCCAGTGCTGCGTATTATATAACTAAGCTTGCTGTACATAATTTCACAGTTTATGATTTAGTTACAAAAGAGGTTATTTGTTATTGGTTTGACGAACCCGAATCCGACTTAAAGTCTACAACGTTTGCGAATTTTTATGTCGACTACATATCCTCAATACTTTGTAATAGGGATGTTGCGAATGTGGAAATTTAGACATCCGCGGATGCGAATGCGGATGCGGATGTTTGAAAGCTAACATCCGCGGATGCGGATGCAAATGCGGATGTCAAGTATTTTTAAGAAATAATTTAGGCAAAAAATATTCCATTCTTACATAATTCTTTGGCAAAAAATATTGGATTCCTACATAATTCTTACCTAATTAAAGGTTATCTTTTAACGCGAAAATAGTCAATTATCTTTATAGCTAGACTTTGAACATTTCCGCTGGAAATACTTATTAAAGGATCTTACTCTTTGACTTTAAATTACAAAAGAAGGGGGACAGTTTTAACGTAGCATCTCCACAGGCAACAATTTGTCTTTTTTATTGCCAGATATACGTTTTATCAGTGCACTTGCACAATATTCGCATTCGCAAAACCTCCGCATTGATTATTGCGAATGCGAATGCGAATATTCGAAACAACCCTGCTTCGTAATGATACCAAGCCTGTGGTAATTTATTCCGATGGTTGTACATATCAGAATCGTAATACTGTTGTTGCCAAAGCTCTGCTTAGACTTGCTATTGAAGACGAAGTTGAAATAACTCAAAAAATTTTAGAGAAAGGCCATTCGCAGATGGAGGTAGATTCCGTGCATTCTGTAATAGAGCGTAAATTAAAAAATCGTCAAATATATTTACCTTGCCAATATAGTTCGGCAACACAAGAAGCGCGACGCAAGCCATTCCCGTATAGCGTGAGGCATGTAAACCATACTTTCTTTAAAGACTATAATAACAAACAATATCATGTATATGATTCAATACGACCAGGTCGTAAGACAGGAGATAACGTAGTTTTCGATTTACGTGTACTTAAATACTTCCCACCCTGGTGCGAAATAAAGTCAATTGGCATTATTACCTTTTCAAAAGCGAAATGAAGTCAACAAAAATTTGGAAATAAAGTCATTGACGCTATTTCCTCATTCAAATGGAAATAGCGTCAACAATGCTTAAAGTATGTCGATTCATAGAAAAAAATGTTGTTCTTACAATAAACATTGCCCCGTAAGTGTTGTTTTTTAATAGATGAAAAAGGTTTTTGCCAAATCCTCAGTGTTGTGATATTAATCCACACACAATCATGAACTACCACCAATTGATTATATTTAAAAAAATTTAAATTACGAATATGTAAAAACACGATGCGAAAAACGAAACGCCTGCGCACAGCTGGAATACGAGAAATATTTGAAGAAAGAGTATGGAAATGATCCATAACTTCC
>NW_016157599.1:0-11455 GCF_001687245.7 Rhagoletis zephyria | reverse complement strand
ACAGGGCCTAGCAAAAAGTGTTGTATGCACAGCTTATAGAAAATTTTATTACCTTTTAAAAGCTTCAAACCGTTTTGGAATTGCTTAATTCGTTCTTGAGATATATATGATTAAGTGGACCCAATTTTTTTTTTTTGCAGAAACGGTAAATTGCAAATATCTCAAAAACGGTACCATAAAATTAAAAATAACCTTCGATTTTCGGAATCAGGGGGTGATTTTACATACGAATTTCATAACGGCGTCTCTGGTAAATTTTGGCCGTCGACCAGTGTAATCAATAATTGTTTATACCCGCATTTTGGCACATTGGCTCGTTGAATGTGCCATCTAATAAATAGTCGTCGTTCTCCTTAGCTGCTTTTAAATGATGTCGTCACAAATTGCTGGCGGAGACATGAATACAGTGTAAGAAAATTCTTTTTCTATAATTGTTTCCTTTTCCACCTTAAACATTCCGAATTCGTTCAAAATATGCTAATTTAAAACACAGAATTCTTTCAGTGTTCCTCCGGGGTTTTGGACATGGACTGTTTCTTCAATTTAATAGTGTTCGCTTTATTTTTGTGGAAACGAAACATATTTTACTTAATTTTAATTCGGTACCATCTATTGTGGTAGTCTTGTCAATAGATGGTACCGAATTAAAATTAAGTAATTAAATATGTTATAATAGAAATTTCTTGAAAATAAACAACCAGCCCCTGAAGATGCTAATGAGTTTAGCGAAACGTTGGGCAACAATAGTGGAATAACTTTGTTTTATTTGCACTAAAGGATGCAAGATCGGACAAGCCTATTAAAATATTAAAATTTAAAAAACATAAATACGAACCGATCGGAACCCAAAAATAGAAAAATTAAGTGTCATTTGATGTAAAATAGGGACAAATGGCACGGCGTAGCATGACGTGGTGTGCGCGCCGGTCGCGCACGGTACGCGGGGCGCGAGCGCGTCAGCGCACCACACCGCGCGCGCCGCCGCGAAGCTAAGCAAATTTAATGTTTGAAAGAGAAATAATGTCAATGGATTTTATTTCGTTTTTAAAAAGGTAATAATGTCAATTGACTTTATTTCGCCCCAGGGTGTGAAATAAAGTCAATTGACCTTATATCCGTTGATCTTATTACCTGTCACCAATATCAACACTTGCAGGAATTGAAGCAAGTAATTCCTCCAGACTACCACTACTTGTATGACAATTTACCTTATAAATCTTAATTTTTTAGATTTGTGGTTGTAAAATTACTGAATTTTGTTAATAAAACTGAATAAGTAAAATTTGTTTTCTTTCCAAATGTGCTTATGCATGTAAAAAAAGTCAAAAATGTACATGCAATACCACCTATAAGACAAATAAGATTATTAAAATAATACTAGTTTCGGCTTGATTATGGTTTTATTATAGAAAACTGCATTCTTTAATAACAAAAAAAAAAATAACAAAAAATTCAGTCATACGATTAGCCAACGGCTTTAAAGAAAACTCGTTTTATCGCTCTCCTGTAAAATTTTAGTGCCGTCAGATTGACGGTTTTGCAATTGGTCGATGGGCGGTTTTGCAAAAACATCGACGATATGTAGTCTAGCAGACCAGGCTAACTTCGCCCGGCCCAAAATTAATATTTTATTGAAACATTTGGTCCAATGTTTATACAAACAATTCACGTTCACCTTCGGTTTTGTGGTCGTCCTCCATGGCCGTCCTAAATAACCTAACGAAAGCGTTATGTCCGTGAAAAAGTTCTTGCGGAAACAGTGATCCGGTTCAATGGTGAATCGTCCTTGAATCTGTATAGTACAGTTGGTGGCAATTTCAAAATGGGGGATTATCATTGGTCCACAGAAATCCAATATACATAGTCTTATTTCAGACGAAATACCTTAAATATCTTACAATTGTATTTGTAGGTATCTATCAAGAATTGTCTTTATTTTGTTTAGTCGCCGTAAAGCAAGGCTCCAATGGTTATGCTGGTTGATTTAACGGTGGCAATTTGACTTCGATCCCTGATGCCTTCGAATGACTTCACTTTACGATTTTTACCAATAACTGGTCTCCAGCGCCACCTTGCAGGTCTTTTTTTTTGCAATAGTATTGCCCCTACCGTTACCAATATATGAATATCTCGAATATGAGCCAAATCGGATAATAAATACGATGTTTTGTAATAACTTGACTCCAGCGCGACCTGGCGTTTTAAGCTTATTCATCTTATTCTTCATATTCATAGTATAGCTCTTGTTGTTGTTGTGAACTTAAATTATACAGGGACCCATTCAAACACATACAAAAAATTCAAAAATCGTTTCGGTCGTTTCGGAGGAGTTCACTCAGACACAAACGTACGGAAGCGTTATTTATGTATTTACAGATAGGTAAACGTTGAAATATCTGAATTATCACCAGCCTATAAACATCATTGGAAAGTCTGCAGTAGGTGTCCAAAATTTCAAAAAAAAGTAAAAATCGGTATAGCCGTTCGCGAGATAACCTCTTGTTAAAAATGGACTTCTCTTTATATAATTAGTAAATATATTAATTATAGATAAATAGCCAATACCCGCATGCTTTTCGGCGCCTCAAAACACCTTTGGAACTGTAAGCCAATCGTTCAATTCAATTCTATGTATATCTATAATACGTGTACCGAATTTAAAGCAAAACAGACCATAAATACGATTTTTCGAATAGATCGGAT
Source organism: Rhagoletis zephyria (assembly GCF_001687245.7). Taxonomy (NCBI): domain Eukaryota; kingdom Metazoa; phylum Arthropoda; class Insecta; order Diptera; family Tephritidae; genus Rhagoletis; species Rhagoletis zephyria. The sequence continues at coordinate 8,752 of NW_016157599.1, read as the reverse complement.
CCCGGCCCATCTATCAGAAAAAAATATCCTATATGCTAGTGTAGGCATAAAGCTATCTTCTTACCAAATTTTAAGGACTAACAGAAAAAAGGATCCTATATGCTAGTCTAGGCACAAATCTACCTACGTGCTAAATTTCAAGCAAATCGGACCATAACGAATAATTTTTCGAATAGATCGGTATCTGGTCCACTTATCAGAAAAAAGTATCCTATATGCTCATCCAGGCAATAAGCTACCTACGTGCCAAATTTCAAGCACATCGGACCATAACGAACAGTTTTTCGAATAGATCGGCCCCTGGTCCACATACCGAAAAAAAGGATCCTATATGCTAGTCTAGGTAAAAAGCTACCTACTACGTACCAAATTTCAAGCAAATCGGACCATAAATACGATGTTTTGAATAGGTCGGTCCCTGGTCCACTTATCGGAAAAAGGTAAATTTTTTGGCCGTTGACATGGTGGCTACTGAAAACTATTTATATGCAAAATTTCATGAAGATCGGACCTGCCGTTTGCGAGATTACCTGGTACAAAAAATGGACTTCTCTTTATGTAATTAGTATAGATTACGGAACGAACATTGAAGCAGCACTGACGATAAAAAACGGTAATGGTGCGGACGTGCCTGAACAACTCTATTTGGGGCTGAGGCAACCATATTATATTTTTCACTGACACTGATAGGTACGGCACTGATGTGTGTAGTATAGATAACAATATTTTCATTTAGCGCTTATGAATTTCCAAAAAGAGTGTTTTTTGAACCACTCTTGTGTAGATAAACTTTTATTGTTATTTATTAAAATCACCTATATAATTTATTTGAGGTCGATAAATAAACGCAGATCTAATTCCGATTGCAGGTTGTGCCACTATTATCCGATTGCGGGCCATTGCCTTTGGGGCTCTCGTTTGCCTTGACAAAATTGTTTTAGTTTTAGGCATTTTTAAACACTTCGCACTACTATGTTATTTTAAAGAATTTTTTTTTATATTTTGTAACAAAATTCCACTTTGTATAAGCCAAAAAACACAGCCTTTAACCCTCTAGTAGGCTGAACCGCCTCCAGACGGTCGTTAACTACACACCTTTTTAATGCACCTATAATAATTTTTTTCTATATTCGTAAGGCACGATCTTTAGATAAAAATCGTACCTTTACGGCGGTGTAAATTTTAATCCGTTATGACAATCCGTTTTATTTTAATCGGCAGTTGAATTACAGAGTTAAAGAAATTTCTACTTTTGAAAAATTTTTTGATATAAAAAAATTCGGTGGATTTCGTTGTTAAAAGCACCGTATTTTAATATAAGTAAGATTGCCGTAAGTATATCGGCGAGCCCGTCTCCAGACGGTCTTGGTTTTTCGCCCCTGTAGGAAAAAGTTACTGTCACAGATCGAAATGGACATCATTTTTGGATTTCTCGTGCTAAAATCACCCATTCCTGAATTTTTCAACTCATAAAAAAATTGGCCTACTAGAGGGTTAACGCTCTTGCTAATTTATCAACTTCGCGAAAGCAATGTGTCGAATTCCCATGAAGTCCAACGAATATACATACATATCGTCACCTGAAATGCAAAAAGACGTAACAAACATCATCGTTGAAACGCAGAAAGTCATTACTAATAAAAAATTCAAAATTCACTTTTTGATTTATATGATGGATTTCATCGAATTACAACTCCCCACATCATTTAGTGAAAAAAAATTAAAATATTAGTCACGACTTTTTCCATTTCATTTACCATGCTGTTACGTCCTTTTGCATTTCAGGTGACGATATGTACATCATTGATTTGTACATTGTACATATGCATGCATGTATTAAAATCAAATTCGATTGATTGAATGTTGATCTGTCGAACTAACATATGTAGTTGAGTTTTGTTTTGTGCAGAATTTGCATGAAGCGAAACAGACATTAGTTGTGTTTGTTTGCAAATTATCCAGTAAATTGCCGGCAACTCTCCAGTAACTTTATTTCTTAGAATTCGCTATCATAGAAAAAATTTACAAGAAAGTCCGCGAACGCTATTCCAGTAATAATTTGCAAGTTTCATGAACAGCTGATAAATTGGTTGTTTATTCGCAGCATATTCCTAATAAAACAATATATTTTATATTTAAATATGTTTATTTTGGGAATTTCCACAATAAAAACCCACAAACAGTTTCCTTATTAGTTTAAATTTCATCCAGCAACATGCGATCAGCTGTTTTTTCGTACTAGCAAATTCTTACAAGTAAAAATTTATCCAGTAAAATCCAGTAAAAACTTGCAACTTCAACTGTCATTTTTCGCTCTCTCAATTTTCCCTACTTTGCAAGTTTTTGCGTACGAAAACGCCAAAACATGAAAATTCGTAAAACTTTTACTGGATTTTACTGGAAATGAGTAAACAAACGCAACTATTTCTTTGCTGTTATTTATTCTGCATGCTACTACAGCGATGTAAAATTAGGTTTCTGCTGCGCAGCGGCAACTTCATTTTTCACGAACTTCATCTTTATGAAATAAAGGAAAAGTCTGCAGAGCCACTGTCGATAAATTTTTTTTTGTGCAATATTTCCCTTCACGTTCAGTAAAACACGTAAAAAATGCCATTAAAATCATTTCGTTCGTTTAGGAGGAGCTCACTCACAAACACGCGTACCGAAGAATTATATGTATATGTATTTACAGATAAGTTTCAGTATGTTTGCAAGACGCCAATAGCCCCCACTTTTCTCCATGAGTATGTGATTGATACCATACCAATTTCCAGGACTCTGCCACAAATACTTCCAAAGATATTCGGTATGAAAAATTCGATTTGAATAGGAGATGCCACGCTCCCTTGCTATTTTTATTGAAATTATTATCAGCCTATCACCAAGTGTCCAAAATTTCAAAAAAATCTGGACAGCCGTTTGCGACATCACCTCTTATAAAAAGATGGGACTTCTCTTTATGTAATCGTAATCTAAGTTCGTTCGATGAAGGATTACTGTAATCGCAATCTTGTTTTTTTAGCTTGTTGCGATTACTGCAATCCTAATCGTTTAGTAATCGTAATCCTTATCGCCCAGCTCTGGTATAGATAATAGGTACACGTAAATAGCCAATACCCGATTGCCTTGCGGTACCTTAAAACACCTTTCCAACTGTAAACCACTCATTCAATCCTATTCTATGTATGTATATCTATAATACGTGTTTCAAACAAATCGGACCATGTGTACAATTTTTTTGAATAGATCAGTCCCTGGTACACCTACCAGAAATAAGTATCGGACCATAAAGGAGATTTTTTCGAATAGATCGGTCCCTGGTTCACTTACCGGAAAAAGGATCATATATGCTTATCTCGGCAAAAAAGCTACCTACGTGCCAAATTTCAAGCAAATCGGACCATAAAGATTAATTTCGTATAGATCGGTCCTTGGTCCACCGATCAGAAAAAAATATCCTATATGTTAGTCCGAGCAATAAGCTACCTATGGGTTTCAAGCAAATCGAACCATAAAGATTTTTTTCGAATAGATCGGTCCCTGGTCCACCTATCAGAAAAAAGTATCTTATATGTTAATTCGGGCAATAAGCTACCTATGCGCCAAATTTCAAGCCAATCGGACCATAAAGAAGATTTTTTCGAATAGACCGGTCCCTGGTCCACTTATCGGAAAAAAGGATCTTATATGCTTATTTACAAAAAGCTACATACATACGTACCAAATTGTAAGCAAATCGGACCATAAATGCGATTTTTTCGAATAGATCGGTTCCTGGTCCACTTCCCGGAAAAAAGGTCCAATATGCTTATCTGGGCAAAGGGCTACCCACATACCAAATTTTAAGCAAATCGGAGCATAAATACTATTTTTTCGAGTAGATCGGTCCCTGGTCCACTTCCCGGAAAAAAGGATCCAATATGCAAAAAGCTACCTTCATACCAAATTTTAAGCAAATCGGACCATAATAAGATCTTTTCGAATAGATCGGTCCCTGGTCTTATTTTTGTACTGAAAATCTCTAGTTAACTGCCGATTCTGAGTTAACTACGCATTGTGAAATTGGCCCTTAGCCTCTACATGTACAATAATGTTTTATTTTTCTGAGTAGGGCCACCTATTAAAAAGTTTAAAGATTTTCACCGTTCGTTGGATTACAAAATGAGATACCAAATGAAAGGGCCTGGCCTTCGCATGCACAAAAGCTTTCATTTTTTGAATAGAGTTGCCACCCATTTAAAAATTACTATCTTCTATACATAGTATAAAGGAAAGTCGAGATATTTTGACCATGCTAATCTCAAAAACTACTGAAGGGATTTATACGAGATGTTTTAAGTATAATCTGTATCGATAGAAATATTATATTTAGTACTTTAAATTCCTATAGTCTCGGCTTTTAGATGTTCAATAATGGACTACTTTTTGAGTAGGGATGCCACTTTCTAAAAATTATAAGATCTTCACCGTTTGTTGGACTAAAAACTGAGGTACCAAGTGAAAGGATATGGTCTCTGTATGTGCAATAAGTTTTCCTTTTTTTTGTGGCGTTGCCACCTATTTAAAAATCATGTATGAATAATAAGCGACGGCATTTTTTTGTTAATGACATTAGATTTGCACAGTTCATTCAATTTAAAAAATGAGGTGTCAAAGGAAAAGGCTTGACCTTCCGATTTGCAGTAAGATTCTATTTTTCGAAGAGGGTAGCAACCTGTGCGAAAAATTAAAAAAAATTGCTGTTCCTTAGTTTACAAGAAATGAGTTGTCAAATGAAAGGCCTTGGTCTCCAGATGCTCAATTATACATAATTTTTTAACAGGGTTGCAACTTCTTTAGTTGTCAATAGCATCTTATTTAATATCTACATATTCAGCGCGTGGCGAAGCCTCGCACATACGAGGCCGGCTAGTTATTATAATAAACTAGATCGCCCTAGCCCGCTTCGCTGAGTGTATGAAATTTCTACGTGCTACATTCAGTAAAATTTATTTCAAGAAAACTCAATTAAAAAACAGGAGGTTTAAAATTTGTTTAACCATCTTAAAAATAATTTCAAACTGCATAAAACTTTCTTTCTCACCTATCGTACTTTTTCTATTAACTTATCCCCTGAACTCAATTTGAGATTTTAAACAGAGGGAAATCCCTTACATGTAGTTTTGATACCCATATTGTAGTAATTCATTTAAATTATTAATAGTTTGAATTTAACCTTCTGAACAGTTGGCAACCTTTTTACATACATATTCAAAACCATTTCGATTCATACCAATCTATACTAATATATACTTTGAAAGCCGTTTTTTTTTGTGTTCGCAAAGCTCGAGAACGGCCCCACAGATTTTTTTGAAATTTGGGACACCTTCTTCAGACGTCCCAATGATGGTTACAGGCTAAAAAAAAAATCGCTATTTTTTTAATTTGGCGTGGCACCTCCCATACAAAGTCTATGTATATTGGATTTCTGTAGAACAATTATACGCATCCATTTTGAAGTTGCCACCAACTATACTATAAAGTTTCTGGGGCAGATTCACTATAGAACCGGATCATTGTTGCCGCCAGGGAGTGAAAAGGAAATGTTCTTCAAATTTATTTCGTTGTGAGATTAACCGTTCTATGAAATGCTGCACAATTAGAGAATTTCAAGAACTTCTTACGGACATAACACTTTCGTTAGGTTATTTACGGCGGCAAAAGACCACCAAACGATAATCTTAGCCGATGAGCGTGCCAATGGAAATCGTATACGTGAATTGTTGGTGAAAATGTTGGACCAAAATGTTTCAATGATAAAATTAAGTTTGGGCGGGACGAAGTTTGCCGGGTCTGCTAATATTATACTATTTTATTTAAACTAATTGAATTTAATTTAAAAAATGTGGCAGCCCTTGTGAAAGACTTCAATATTATTCAAAACTTTCAAACTAAAGGTTTCTTATCAATATTTCTTTTGACAACCATATTTTAATTCTTCAGATTAATTTAAATTTGACTTTTCAAACAGGTGGCAACCCTTTTCAAGATACATTCAAACTACAGCTTTTTTAAGCCTCTTGACATCCATATTTATACCTTTCATGAGCATGAAATGGTATTATAACTTTGGTCCGATGTTTGTAAGTACCAGAACAAAAAGAGATAGACCCATTAAAATGTATACTTATATGATCAGAACGTCGAGCTGAGTTGATTTAGCCATGTCCGTCTGTCCGTCTGTCCGTCTGTCTGTCTGTTTGTATGCAATCTAGTCTCTCAGTTTTCGAGATATCCGGATCAAATTTGGTAGGTGGGTGTATTTTTATAATGTATTAATCATTTGTCGGAACCGGAAGAATCGGACCACTATAACATATAGCTCCCATACAACTGATTGTTCAGATATGAGATTTTCCGTTATAACTTCTCCATTTATGTAGCTAGGAGCATGCAATTTCGCGCTGTTTTCACTCATTATCAACAGAAGACTTACAGTGAAAATAACAAAGATCGGGTCACTATAACCTGTAGCCCCCATACAACTGATTGTTCAGATATGAGGTCTTTTATCATAACTCCTCCATTTATGCAGCTAGGAACATGAAATTTCGCACCATTTTCACTCATTATTAACAGAATACTTACAGTGAAAATAACAAGGATCGGGTGACTATAACATATATGTATCTTCCATACATCTGATTGTTCAGATATGGGGTTTTACTGTAAAACTCCTTTATTTGGACAGCTAAAACCGATAAATTTCGTTGGCTATTTTATAAATAATAACACAAATTCTACTGAGAAAATCGTCAAAATCTATTCAGCTTTATCTCTTATACCACTGATTGTTCAGATACCAGTTTTTGCGAAATATCTCCTTTATGTAGGAAACTAAACCCAATAAATTGTGTTACCGGTTTACATACCGATCACATAGCAGTGAAAATCACTGAGATTGGTGCTATATAAGGTATACCTCCCATACCTCTGATTGTTTAGATGCGATGTATGCAGATGTATTCCAAAGCAGTAATCTGTCAAAGTAAAATTTGCAGATGTTCATGAAAGGTATGAAGCCTTCGGCATAGCCGAAGATAGCGCTGCTCTTACTTGTTTAAATAATTTTTGGAATTAATCATATCCTTGAAATTACAAAGTTTTTTAAAATAAATTCTTACGTCAGAGAGAAAAAATAAAACGCCACTTTAAATAAAAAATTAGGTTTCAAACCCATTTATTTATTATTTATTTTATGGTAGGAGAGTTTCTAAAACAATGTAGAAGCGATTTTTTCGATTTAAGTTGTTGAAAAGTGATGAATATTTTAAAACGAATCCCTGGATTGAGACAACGACATCCCGAAAATCCCGGGATCGTCAAAAGCGAAAAAATTAACATCCCTAGTACATGCATATGTACCTACATATATGTGCCTGTATAAGAGCTTCTATTCTCTAGCTGAAATTTGTCCAGCTGTAATATTGCAAAGTTAAGCAGTTACATAGTATATGCGCAAAAAAATTCATTCAGGTGGACAAATGATTGTTGCATTGAGAGATAAGTACTCCCAGATGCCAGAGTAAATGTACATATTTGCATCCAAAAATACGTTTGCATATACGAGTATCTATGAGAGCTAACTATTTCACGCTTGGTAGCCTTAACAGGGGTTTTTTTTTGAAATGTTCGAGCGAATTTGCACTATAATATTTTTATTTTTCGATTGCATTTGCTTGTGTTTCCGTAATCTATTAAAAAANTTTAGCGATAAACCGGTTTTGGTGGTCGAAAAATTCAATGAAAATTTACCAAAAGAGAAAGAATCTTTGCGAAAGCGTTTCACCAGTTTCCAGGTGTGTTGCAAACTGATCAGCGAGTTTCATTCTGCATCCATTGTAATTGTTCATTATCAGCAACAAAAATATTTTGCAATATTTTCACCTTGAGAATTGTCATCTTTTAAATATTGTCCAAACAAATTTTGTGACGTAGAGCCCTCATTTTCAATACATATAACTATATGTAACAACTTTTTATGCGTTAACCGAAACAATTTTCGTTGAAAAATATACATTGTATACATTTTTGGGGCATATATCAAGCATATTTTTAATATTTTGGTGTAATTACAACGCTTTTATCAACTTGCAATGTTGTGTTCCAGAAACTTTCAATGTTGTGTTCCAGAAACTTTCAATGTTGTGTGTCCGACATAGATAATAAAAGCTTTGAAAAGCTCCTATAAAAAAGCATAGTGAATAGGGCGAGGTAGATGACATCTAGATGTCGCCCTATGTAATACGTTTGCTACACCGGAAATAGACGACACGCCATTTCTTTAAATAAAATTAATTGGTGCTCGTTTGTATGTACATTAGGGCTGTGCGATTATTCGATTACTCGAGCAAGTTGGTTAATCAGTTATTCGGTTATTCAATTACTCGAGCAATCAAGATTTTGATTACTTAAAACGATGATTAATCGAGTTACTTGAAATACGATTACTCAAAAAAATTAATTTTGCTCGTTAAAAGAGTTTGCTTTGAAAAATGCTTATTTTCTTTTTTATATTCTGTATGTGAAAAAAATATGTATGTATGTATGTATTTCATTTTAATTTTTGAAAACAGAAACGTTTTTTTCAAAGTATCAAGGAACTTCAACTGCTTTATATGTATGTATGTAAAGAGTACTTTGAAATGTTGATTACTCATTTTATTCATAATGTTGATTAATCATAAAGCAAATTACTCAAATATTTTTG
>NW_016157598.1:226995-243975 GCF_001687245.7 Rhagoletis zephyria | reverse complement strand
TAGTAGGTTGTATTCGTTCAACATATACATACATAAGTTTAATAAGTAAGTGTTTGGCATATCTGTAGCTTTTGTGGCCCATCACAAGTCTCCATGTTTTCAATTAGACGGCTTTTACAACATTCAAGTATTGAATTCAATTCTGCTTTGCCATTTTTGCTATTTGCTGTTTAAAGAACCAAAAACTTGAATTCAACAAAATTGAAGCGTGCAAAAGCAAATAGAACACCAAAAAGAGAATGAACCAGATTTGCTTTCAAGCACTTTAATCATGTAAATCGGGAGAAAGAGTTGCGATTGTCAGAAATGCACTGGAGTGCACAGCATTGGAGGTAATATAAAGCTGATGCCAGATAAAACGCTTGCTTCGCTTTTCGTAGCGCGCACTGCTAACCACTACACCACAGCGGTAATTTTTAACAATAAATTGCACAAACAATTTAAAAAAGTGTACTCCTTTTTTATGTTTGTACTGCTTTTTTTCTATCGAGAATAGAAACTGCTTTCTCCATTTCAGAATCTGGCAACCCTAGTTCATTGCGGCATACCTTTTGCGTCTGGCGCTTTGCTGGCAAAGTTATAAATGTACGAAAATATAATTACATATGTACATTAGACTGCGTCACCAAAAATAGTTGCGGTTTTTCCTCCGGGCTTACAAAATTTATTATATTCTAAGACTTCCACCAAAATATTTCGGAAAAATATTAAGATTTACGTGTGCTGGACCGAATGGAAGATACCTCTAAACATGGATTTTTTTTTATGAATAAAACTAGTTTGTTAAAGTATTTTTTGGAAAAAATCCCCTCAGATGACAAAGCTGTTTAAGCTTTAAATATCTGCGAGGGGAAAGAAATGGTGAGAAAATTCCTTTCCAATGATACCTCATAAGTCTAAATAGGTAAAGTTTAGGCTGAGTTGTTCAAGTTTTTTTAAACCAGTCTTTGAAAGAAGTTCAAACAGCATCAAAAATCTCACTGTTGCGATTTCGTTGAAAAATTTTTTTTTATACTTTTATGCAAATTTTACAAGCTTAAACTGTTTTGTCATCTAAGGTGATTTTTTGGAAAAAAACCTAAAAAAAACCCGTTTTTATTCACNTCTTAATATTTTTAGGAAATATTTCGGTGATAGTCTTAAAATATAATAAATTTTATAATTCCGGTGGAAAAACAGTACCGATTTTTTTTTTTATGGGGAGTGATGCAGCCTAATGTAGATACCTCCCTATATGGACATTAATAAAATAATTCTGTAGGAAACCAAATTTTTAAATCAAAGCGAAACATGTGTGTTTAAAAAAAAAGAGAAAAAAAATAAAAGCTTAAACAGATTTATGTACATACATATATTTAATTTTTTTATTATACTGTATAAAATTTCTGTTAAATGAAACACAAATTAAACATTTAACTTAAAAGCCTAAGGTAGATCTAAGAAGATTGCATGAAAAAATTAGAAATGCGTAAAGCACGTTGAATGTACATCTTAACTCATTAATACAGTTTAGAAAACTATTTTTAGGATTATCGAAAACTACTTCTGCTATACATATGTATAAAATACACGCTGAAATGCACGCAAAATTTTTCGCTTAACTGCTTCACAGCTACTTTACTAAGTGCGCCTAATCTATTACAATTGCTACTTAATTGCGAAATTTTTTATATACTATTTATTAAACAAAATCTCAATGCTTTATCAATTCCTTCCATGCTCCGGTGGTAGCTTACCGAAGGCTCATCAAGAATTCACCACCGGTCGCGCATGATGTGTATGCTGATGTTGCTGTTGCTGCTGCTGCTGTTGTGTCGGTAAGTGATGATGATGCGCTGCACTACTGGCGCTGGTGGCAGCTGCCGAATGCACTGCATGCTGCTGCCGCTGTTCCTGTTGTTTTTGCCCTGGTGATTGCCGCAACACCGGATTGCGTAATACCAACTCCGAATCCTCTGATATAATCGGCAATGAGTTAGCCCAATGATAGTTAATCAAATGGCTGATACTATCAAAAATGCGATCCTTCGTACGCACTACACCTTCCGGATCGATAAGTAGTAAATGTTTGGGTGTTTTTACCTCCAAACCGGTGAGCACATACTGGCCATGTTTACCCTGAGATTCACGTACCAAAAAATCGCCATCATTTTTAAGCATACTCTCTGAAATCTGACGACTAATGCCCGTATGGAACCACAATTCGGTGTTGAGTTGTGAACGTTGCACTTCAGCGGAGAGGGAAAATGGTTCTGGTGGAAGAAAAAAAAGGAATTAGTTTATTGTGCTCCTATTTTATATTTGGTAAGGTATAGTTACGCATATCGAAGACATCACGCACGGGCGCTTGTGGCAACGCACATGCGCCCTCTGTATCGGCCATTGGATCGAAGTTGCTGAGGTTCACATTGGCCGAACTCTGATCGGGTGGTGGACTATTCAAATCAATCAGATTACTGCTAAGACGATCACGCGGTTTTTTCAAATTTAGCTGCCCGATTTTGTGTTGAGGTAATTGTGACTGCCTGCTTTGCTGTTGTTGTTGGAGCTGTTGTTGTTGCTGCTGATGTTGTAACAACAATTGCTTCTGCAACTCTGGCGGTAAATCGTTTTCGCTCAGCAAGTCTGGCGGTAATTTGTCGGGCAAATCATTATAGTAGTCTTTGCTATTCTCTACGGGTGTGTTGAGATTTAGAACGGCTTGATTTCTTGAGAAAAAACAAATAAAATGTGAATATTAATAAAATAAAACTAAATTTGGAATACTAGGTACTTAGTAGTCACTAGAAGTGTTGTTGTACATACAAACGGTGGCGGGAACAAAATGTTAACATGTTGTGGCTATTTTGCTTTTGTGCTCACTATCAAAAAAAAAAAAACATGAAAACCAAAATCTCATTTTATGTATAAAAATTCAACGAATTTCAGCAAATGCTTATCAAAATTTCTAACTTTTTATTCATAATTTAAAAAATCTAGGTATACAGTTTTGTAGCGTATTCAATTTTAGAGAAATGAAGTGCAAGTTCGAAGTAGCTAGGACTTACCGTTGATTTTTGGCAATTCTTTTTGATGACGGTGTCACGCAATTTGTTCCATACATGAACACCGTCCGTGCAAAAATTGCCAAAAACCAATGGTACGTCTTAGCTACATCAAACTTGCACTTTATTGAATTTAATGGGCTACAAATCTGCATACCTAGCGTTTTTAACTTCTGAATAAAAAGTTAGAAATTTTGATGAACATTTGCTGAATTCGTTTTATTTTTATCAGTCTTGTACGAAGTTCGAAATTTTTACTTACGTGGTTTTTGTAAGAAAGAGAGCTTTACTTAAATTTAATGGGCTACAAAACTGCATACCTAGATTTTTTTTAATTCTGAATGAAAAGTTAGAAATCTTGATAAACATTTGTTTAAATTCGTTATATTTTTATTCTGATTAAAAAGTTTGAAATTTTGGTAAAAGTTGGTGGAACTTTCCAAGTTTTTAAAGAAAGTTGCTTATATGGTTTTTGCTAGCTAATCATACTTTCAGAAAAAATAATAAAAACACATTAAAAGAACAAAAGAAAAATAGCCAAAACTTTATAAACAAATTTTGTGTACCTATTTATTTTCCCGCCATTCTAGGTAAACTAGTTTCCGCTTATACTCTTTAAAGAAACTGTATAAGCGGAAGCTACTGTGTTCCTATTTTCCTCCACTTCACTTTAACTACGCAATATTTTCTACTCACTTCAAATGTTTGATTGCATTAAAGCGCAGCATAAATGCTTTACCGATTGTCAATATTAAGTCTTCACTCTGTCCGCCGATGCACTCGAGCACGTAGCAAGCACGCCACTCGTCCTCATTCTTGGCGATGTATGCCAGAAAGTCCAAAGTGTCCTGTAAGTAGAAAGCACGAAATTAAATTCAAGTAGAAAAAATGCTACATATATACTTATCTGCTTCTTTTGTACTTCTTTCGATTTATAAAACTTACCGAATCCCCGCCGGATGCAAAGGAAATGTGTGGCATATTGTGACTGGCTATACGTTGGCCCGTCTCCGCGTTCACCAAATCCAGTGCTCGACTAGATACGTTGATTATGACATTTGTGCCGGCATTCTGCATGTGCGGCCGATCAGAGATGAAGTGCAGTATTTTCTTGTCCACACGTCGTTTGCCAACGGATTTGAGGCCAGCAGCCTCGCACACGCGATTGATGCATTCGCTGATGAAATTATTTTTCAAAACAAAATTTGTCAACATTAGAAATTTAACGTATCGTTATTTTTTATTTATTATTTTCTATGCATACGTATGTATGCACGTATACCGCAGCCGCTGTGGCTGAGTGGTTAGAGGTGCGTGCTACCACTCCGTAGGGCCAGGGTTCCATCCCTAATCCGAGCAACATCCAAATTAGAAAAAAAAAACTGTTTCTGACAGCGTACGCCCCATGGCAGACAATGATAAACCTCTGACGCCAACTCCACGCCGCGTAGAATTTAACACAGGTCGCTCAAAGTGGCAAAACTCCTACCGCCGCCAGCCAAAGTCAACTTGGTAAGCTACGCCGATGATTGTACAATAATGGCGACGAGTTCAAACAGCGACAGCCGTTGCGAGAAGATAACCAGCAATCTCACCGATCTATCAAATTTCTTCACTTCCCTGCAAGGAACCTCAACATCTGCGTCGCGAAATCTACCGCCACACTCTTCACCACATCGACCAAGGAGATCAGTCTCGTACTAGACCTCTTCTCCGTACAAGTCTCAGATACCTGCAAAAAACTGCTTGGCAGAACAAAGACAGCAGCAGAATTTGGGGAGCCGACAAAGAGATCCTGCTTGCAACCTATAAGGCAATCGGCCGGTCAGCGGCAACTATGCAGTGGAAGTGTGGTCGGCAGGAACGAGCGACACACAGTGGTGAAATCTGCAAAACATGCCAGAACGCTGCTCTACGTACGGCCACAGGCTGCCACCTCATGTCATCCGAGCATCACCCCCACGAAGAGAGCCAGATGCTGGCGGTGGAAGAACACAACACCATCTTGTCGAAGCAATTTCTCGTGGGATGTCACGCGGAAACAGACATCGAGACCAGATGCAGCCTAGCACAATTCCGTTCTGGGTGTTGCCACCGACTCAACAGCTATCTCTCTCGGCTGAGCACGGAAGTGGCAAACACCTGCCGTGCGTGCGGGTAAGGTCCACCAAACACCCAACATCTCTTTGCATGCACCTCCAACCCTACGAGCCTGACATCAGAAGCACTATGGACCACGTGAATGCTACGCAACCAGATCGCTTTTCGCTAATCGGATGGATTGGACGACAACGACAAAGTTGAAGCGCAATGACGAGACAATGAGATTTCTAAAGGATAATTGGTCGTCGTTAAATGTGAATATTCCCCAACAGAAAAGTGCAGCTTAGGCCCATTAACTTCGAAAAAGATCATGACCCAGAGTCAGTTTTGGAGCCATGAGTGAAGATTCGACAATGTGTGAGTCCGAAAATGTGTGATGGAATTAAACCAGCATGCAGTCTCAGGGACTTCAACATTATATAATCTCTTCAACAAGGTAATGGTGGCGTACTATCCCGTAGCATTGAAAATACGCAGCAAGTGCTTAAATCTCTGCTGCCAGCAATTTCCGCCGCGCCCCACTCAGTGTTATACCAATATCCGGTTCTTTTTAGTCAGCAGGTGGCCTTTAAGACTTCCCACGTATGAAAATACAAAGTGACGGTAAGTGGAGCAGTGCGTCAAGAGCACTAAACACCACTAAAAAAATTTAAATGAAATAAAGAGGCTATCAAGCAACCATTTTGGTTCTTTACTATCGAAACCAGATACATTTTCGTGAACCCTTACAACTCCCTGGACCCCTGGGATCCACCTGGACCACTTTGGGAATCACTGCGTTAGACAAACACGGCGTTTCTAATTGACACCAGCCAACAAGAAGGAGGAATTACTGTTGGTTTATACCGCCATCTCAAAAAGCACCACCCAGCCCTGTTTATGCGTACAGATTGCATTGAAAATTTGATTTCNTGAAATTTATGAAATGATCAGGTCAAAAAAAAGAAGTACAACTGTACCGTATTGTATGCTTTTCCCAAGCGCATAGAAAGCAGGGGAATCTATCTGTACATCCGACTTAATTTCTCACTTCTTCCAACTCAAAACCGAGTTTGTCACTGATATTCACATTGTCATATCATTTTACGTAACTCACCAACCACTTCAAAGCTAGATGAACATTCCGCTCACCGAGCACGACTTGTTCAGCAGCCGTAAAATATAAATCCAAGCCCACGAAATCCTATTACACCTTAAGCTGGGCTGGAGTTTAACCCAAAAGAAATGCGAAAAAACCTCAGCCACCTCCCACCCCCCCAACTCCTGGACTAACCGCACATTTATATGGCTGCAAGACCTACAACTTTGCATACAACCCATATACATACTGAAGTAGGTACGTAAGTGTTTTTTACTTACCGCGCAACTTTGGTTCTCGTTTCAAAGTTCAGCAATTTCATTGAAGTTTTCACCTCCACGCAGCCGGTGTACTGGAAGACAAAAAAAATAATAATGTAGTGAAAAGCAGCAAATGACGGTACAAGTGGCTTGCGGTTAGAGTTCTGGCACAAAAATAGACTAAAGCAAAAAAGAACTAGGTGGCAAGGTAATGTGGTGGAAGCACACAGTGGGTCAGATAAAGGCTAGGCGTCTCAAAAATCTGTAACTATTTTAATTTGTAATGCAGATTTATAAAACTTTTCAAATATACCTATAAGCTTTAAAATTATATAAATGTTGAAAATAGCATATTTTTCGAATGCATTGGAATCTCTTTATATAGGTAAGTAACGCATGGCCAATCAGACAAAATTTTGTATGGCCATGTGCGCATAGTCTTGAGTGTTGCTTTACGAAATTTACTTGAACTCTTATGGCCCGCAAGGGCTCATGAAGTTTCAGTCAGTATTTTATAAAAATCTAAAAAAAAAAATATTTTCACAACTTCATTCCATGGTTAAGCTATAAAAAGTATAATAGAATAATATATGCTTGAAAATGTTATCGTCTGCACTCTCAACAAAAAAAAAACAGTTATAATAATATTAAACCACCTCGAAAACCACCTAAGAGATTTTGATATTTTTTTTTATTCTGAAGGGTTATCATTTGGAAAAGTTTTGGGGGGAAAATTTTGGAGCAATGGACGGTTTTCGGAAATTTCGGTCGTTTCCATAAAATTAAATTTTCTCAGTAGAATTCAAAAAGAAAGAAATACTGACTGAAGTTTCATAGAATTTAATTTCTTAATGTCTACTGTAGTATACATTTTTAATTTAAGCTTTTGTATTTTTTGCCCGGTTACCTGTTACATATCTATTACAAAAAGCGACTTTTTGAAAACCGATTTAAAAATTTTTTGGTCTGCCACCAGTTAAAACTCCACTCAAAAATTAGAAAACAAAATATTTTTGTACCGATAATCGTTATTTTTTCCAAAACTCCATTTTTTGAAACAAATTTTTTAATTTTTATTTTATTTTTGCTAGCAAATGCAAGTTAACCAAATTTAGAAAAAAATATATATTGTGGAAAATCGTAAAATGTATTCAAATTTTGTTTTTGAATCGGTTAATTACCAAAGAGAATAAGTGAGATTTTTTCGATATGATAATTTTGATGCAGTTCGGTTCGTTTGAGAAAGTTCTGTTGAAGTGCACACATATTTTCCATACCAGAAAATTTCTGACTTAATCCCTTTAGAAATTAATGCCGGGTGGCCGAATTCGGGCAACATTTTTTAATTCAACACGACAGCGCCAGACAGCGCTACCAGTTGAAACTCTCCTCAAAAATAAGAAAAACAAATTTTTTGAGCTTTAACATTTTTTTATTTTTTACTAGGCAACCCTGATTTAACTTCAATATGAAATGTTTACTGAAATCAATAAATTGCATATTCTTATAATTTTCGCAGAAAAAATCATGCTTTTGGAGAATATAATTTTGAGACGCTTACAGTACTGCTGATCCACTGTGCGGCAGTAAAAACAAAATGCATACATGGAATATGCAGAGCTTGAGGAGCAGGTGGGCAATGAGTACATATAGTATGAACGTATGCGTTAAAATGCAACGTAAGCAAAAAGAAGAAACAAGAAAAAAACATTTTACTACGCGCTTATAATGAAAATCAACAGTGGCAAGCGGTAAAGGTAGGCGAGCACTTGAGCCTTAAGCTAATGAATGTTCCAATGAAAGTGCGCATACAGAAGAAAGTGGAGGATGAGAATGGGCGCTTTAGCGTAGCGACGACATTGGCATTGGCTTTGGAAAATACGCCAACCGCCAACAGCCAACAAGCAGAAGCCGCTGTGAGTGGTTGTAGTAGAGCTGTAGGCGCGCATGTGTATATCTTTGAGTGTGCAGAAGCCAACGGAAGTAGCGGAAGTAAAATAAATACTTGGCAAGAAGGAAGTAACTCTTTGAAAAAGAAAAAAAGAAATGAAAAGAATTAAAAGCCATGCTGCAGCACCGCCAACGTCATCTTTTACTCGAGAAGCAATGAAACTCCAGCATTCCTGCTCTACCACTGCTTAATACTCGAAGCAGGCAATGCCATTCATCAAGCGGAGGCAACGTGCATTGAACTACTATGAGCAAAAAACAAATAAAAAATGCATGCAAGTACGAGTACAATAGTTAGTACAGCACGAAAAAGGAAGCAGGAAATGCATAAAGCAAATGCCACAACGGTTAAGACCGCATGCCGCGCAGCCCGACAGGACGTCATTGTCCGATTATGATTACTCGTTCGCTCCAACGGCGACAGGAAGACTATGATGTGGCGCGCGCAATGCAAGAAATCCGAAAATATTCACTACAGTGGCATGCCATGTAATTTAATACTACAGTGCATGTACATACATACATATGTAGTGGGTACTCACCCGCACATTGAACGAAACACCCTGCTCCATGATCAGCTCATCGGGATATGCGCAACCATCGCTGTCAACGCCTCCATTGGTCTCACAGCCATTGCGTGGCATTTTTTGTGTCCTTTGATGCGTATACAGTTATGTGTTTTATAATATGTATGTATGTATGTATTGTTGTATGTAAATTAATAATATTCAGTCGATTCTGCTGTGCAATTTTACATCAGCGGTTGGCATTTATGAGAGATTTTTTCATCATCAATTTGTAATGCGTCTCTGGTAGTCAGGATGCTGAAAGGAAGTATAGAAAAGGAGAGCATTAATTATAAACTGCGACGGACGTATGTACATACACATATGATGAAATACATAAATACTTGTTTTAAGAAAAGGTTATCATCTTTTAATTTGATTTTCTACAAAAACCAACAAACAAATACGTCGTTAATATGAGTCCTTTGAGAACAAGAATGGAAAACAAAACGGTATTCTTTAAGTTAAATCAAAATCACCGACCCGACAAAAGTCCCATCAAAGAAGTTTCTATATTTATTGCAAAATAGGCTTTTGCCTTCAGCTTTCGTCTTGGAGATGATATCTACATTATAGCTGATAGCCAGACGTCTATAAAATACATAACAAACAGGCTCCAACCCCCATTGTAGCAATGACATGTCGGAAGCCAGTAGTTCGAAACGCCCTATCTCAGAAAGCTTTTAAAGAACGCCCTGTTGCAGAATTTAATCGAAGAACGCTTTATCTCAGCATATTTTCATTTGAGATGGATTGTTTTTGAACTGAATTCTGATATATAGCGTTTATGACCCGTGCGGTTATTAATTTGTGAGTATATTTCCTTGTCATACCCACGGATTTCGTATGGCAGTGTATATACAAATTTCAGGGTTTCTTCGGTTTGGCGTCGACTTGCGAAAGTGAAGGTTGTCTCAGTAGATTTTTGTCGACTGCGGCCGGTTTTATTGCCATTTACGCGGGTCGATTTTGGTTATACGACAATATTGGACTAGGAAATCGAACCAAGCAAAGGCAGCTTTGCGGCTCCTAAAGTACAGAGATAACTGTCGATTTGACAGTTTCTAGCCTTAATTATACATACATGTGTAGGCATGAAGTACCGGCATACAATAGACTCGGCAGTAGCCTCGATTATGATTAGTAGATACGCAAATTTTCAATTAAAAAAATGCGCAATAATATTTTCCACACAGTTTATTTACAATTTCTGATTTGAAATTCAGATGGCATAAATAGTAATTCCGCTCAATGCCCGGAAAATAATATCCGTCTGGAATAATAAGTTTTATTTTCACATTTATGGATAGATAGATGCATATGTATGTATGTATATGTACATTACGGTGTCTCAACAAGAAAAGTTATGTACTATTTTTTTCAACGAAATTATAAAATTTATTATATTTAAAGACCTGTCGCCGATCGATTTGAAAATACCTCCAAAAATGTTATTAGCTTGATGCCGTTCATAAAATATTCTGAGTAAGTTTTTGGAAAAAAAGTATTTTTAAAAACTAATTTAATTTTTAAAACTCTTTTTTGCGGTATTTTCAAATCAGTGCAGCCCACGCAAATCTTAATATTTTTTCCGAAATATTTTGGCGGCTGTCTTATAATATAATAAGTGTTATAATTCCGATGGAAAAACAGCACCAATTTTTTTTAAGGAGAGTGGTGCACCCTAATATATGTACATACATATTTATCTACATTAACAAAGGTAGACAATAACAGCAAAGATAACTGCAAAAAAATATGATTGTTTTAGGCGCGTGTGCCATGTAAAGCGAAACTTCTGGGTTTGAAGAAGCATTTTCTTGCTAAATATTTGGTGTTTGTTACAGATGGGCGCCCAACCATTAAGTGAAACCCTAGCCAACAACAGCCACGCATATACAGTGACAAATGCGTCACGTCGACAAGCTTAAACAAATGTAACCAAACCGAAAGGATTGAAAAAGAGACAAATAGCAAAAGCTGGTGTTTACAAAAACAAACAAAAAAAATGTTCTACACACATTTATGAACAGTGTTGAACATTAATTATTGTATAATTAATTAATTAAAAATCCACAGTCGGCTGAATGTGACTGCAGCATAAACATTCATACTTCTACCATTTACCCATAACAATGACGGTCAACAATGACCGAGGCTGTTAACTAAAGACAGGCGCGCTATTTAGGCCGGAAAAACAAACACGAATCGCTGTGAAAACAATGAATGAATGGCGATGCAACGACGAGAACGCCCTCAACTGTTGACAGTTCAAACAAAGGGCGCAAAAAAAAGCTAAACTAAAGCAAAAGAACTTTGCGTTAATTAAAACACCACCCTATAGGCTGGCGGATTTCAATTTTTAATTTTGCAACAGCGACCCCTGCAATTACTCACACTTATCCATGAGTCCATGAGCTGCAGCAATGTTGAACGTTGGACGTGTATGTACTCATTGGAATTTCTTCGGAAATCTTTGGCATGGATGTACATATGCGCAATTATCGGAAGTGTCGGCCTTTCTGATTGTGTGTGGGTTTTTTTTTTATTGGCTGATATGCGCATATGAAGAGCAGACTACCAGTTGGTACTTTATTTTCATTAAAAAAGTATTTTTTTAATTCGCTCTGGTCAATGACAGCTATTAAAAAATTTTGATAAATAAACTGGAGTTTTTATGTTCCGACGTTTACAGCGACTGAATGAGTACTCAATTATCTTAGAAACAGAAAAACAAAAATTTGAGCTATCGAAACCTGTGTGGATGATTTGTTCTTTACAGGTCGCCGATCGAATGCTTTGACCTACCGAGTTTCGCTGTTTTTTTTATCAATATTTCGTATTTGTCGACTATGAAGTTGACTCTTCATTCATGGGTGATCTAAACAGATCTATCTAGGCTTTTGATTTTAATAAAAAAAACCACCCTAAACCGAACTGGATGTCGAAATCTTCAATGTTACCGGAAAGAACAATCACTGATATTCACTTTTTTTAAATAATTTCATTCAAATATTGGCCGCCACTACGTTGTCGGTGGTCCATTCGGAAGGTCCAGTGTTCAATTACTCTTTCCAGCATTGCTACCGCGAATTATGCGAGTAATGTTGGCTTCCAAGTTTTGAATCATAGCTGGCTTACCGGTGAAGACTCTTGACTTCACAGAACTCCAAACAAAATAATCCAGAGATGTGATATAATACGATCGAAATGCAAAAACTTTTCTCACAGAATGCTGATTTTCGTAATACAGCTGAATAATTCGGGGACGTTGTTGGGGTGTGAGCCTTTATATGATGAATTGTCAAACAATACTGAATGAAAATAGGATGACAGTATGTACAGTGTAATTTTTCGTTATGAAAAATCGTTGCAAAATACATCATACTCCTACCCTGTCGCATATATCAACAACGAAAATGAGATTTTAGAAAATACCCCTGTAGTGTATGTTTGAAGTAGTTCAAAAATCTTTTTAATTTTTTTGCTTGCAGTGTACCTGATTTCTAATTTTTTTTTGTACAAGAATTTATAAAAATAAATTGTCAAAACTTGTAAGAAACCGTGTCCCTAATAATGTGTGTGGTACTGTTATGTACACTTGTGTCCACACAAATCTTACCACCCAGTTAAAAAAAAAAAAAGAATTTGGTAGAATTTTGTAAATTAATAAAAAAATATTATAATCATTTCAATTGCAATTCCGTCCCGCCCATCCGGAGATTCATTATTTAAGTCGCGAACCCGGCCATCCCGACGTTTTTCAGAATTGTCCCTTGGCTCCCGAAATCGATCACTAAGTGTGGGGCATTTGGGGCCGATTGTTATTTTTCTTACTTCTTCTTCCTTTTCGTGTCAATAAAACATAAAAGTGCGTATTTAAGGAAGATTTTCTGAATTTACGGAGGTTGTGGGTTTTATCCCAAGTGTCGGGAAAGGATTTTGGTCCTGCCCCGCCCGCAAGTTTTTAAAGACCTTCCCGTTACCGCCGATCCCGCCCATTTTGAAATCAGCACCGTGGGTCCTGCGGGTCCCGATATCCCTCGCCTATCTCTAGTCTGAACCATGGCATCTAAATTAACCCTAAATTAGATTTTGCTTTATTACTTTTGTGCTACTGGGAAAAAGTAACAGCAGGTTCTTATGTTTTTGGGGTTGATGAGTACGAACATAGAACATGATTTTAAAAAATCATAAATCAAAAAATTAAAATCGATTCGATTCGCTTGAAGCCTTTTCCTCTGAGGTTCTTGGGCCGCTTATTACGTATCTGAGGTCAGGTTAGAAAAACTTGAAACGTTTTCCACGGTCGTTTTTGGGGTTGGTAATTAAGAATCTGAAGTCAGGTTGGAAAAATTCAAAATGGCGGGCAAACCAAATGCAAAATGGCAACCTAAAAATTAAAATTGATTTGATCTGCTTGAAGCGTTTTCCTCTGGGGTTTTGGGGCAGTTGATTACATATCTGTGGTGAGGTTGGAAAACTTCAAATTCTCTGAGGCCTGTCTTTGCCACATAAATCTTATACAGACCTACAGGTCTTTAAACATACCAAGCTCGTTATTATTTGGTGAGAAATGAAAAATAGATAACAGAGGGCAACATACGATAAAAAGATGTGTAATTACAATATATTAAGTTTGCAAATATAGAAGATTACAGATATTATATATGCATGTACATTGGCTGAAAAAAGCTTTTTTCGACTTAAGGCAGAAATTCTATTAACTATCTGATCCAAAATCAGCGAAATGAAATATTTTTGTTAGGCTTCAGCAAGCGCCAAGCAAGTCAATATTAATTGAAGTCTCGTTATATTGGTTTTGTTATCACATGTGCCATCAAAGTGCTCCCATTGGGCACTACTCAAAACCCAAAAAAAAACCAACTTAATTCTTTTTGGGAAGCGGCACAGAGTGTTGTCATCACTCAGCCATTTATTTGTGTGTTTACTTATGTATGTAAAAATGTTGCTTCATATTTTTTGGTAACTTTTATGCCATTGCAACAACACAGAATGATGCATCACTAATTGTAAAAAAGCTCTGCGTAATCTCCTTCAATTGAATGCTCATTGTGAACGAGGGCTGCTTGATAATTACGCGAAGTAATAGTAAGAAAAAACTGCAATTTGGTTTATTTGTGTTTAGTATTTTTATTTTCAATCTATTTTGTTTCCTCTAAGCTTGCCAAAATTGGTCAACCTTTACCGGAAATAGTTTAGATATGAAACAATTCGCTAAAAATACTGGATTCTTAATATCTCCTGCAGATGTCACTAACTCTTACACTTTTGGTTGCAAATTAGCAATAATTCACAACAAATCACTGTGTCACCGAATCGCGTGAAATCAATGACGAATACTTATGCAATAGGGCTTCCCTCATTACGAGTTCTTGTGAGTTTTTTTTTCTCCGAACACAATAAAAAATAAGCTTAATCATAAATAAAATAAAAAAATTAACTGTCCGCAAAAAAAACGATTCATTATTCACATACTTTGCATAGTTTTAAAGCACAGTGTTTACATTTGCCGGCGTCTAGGCCTTTTGTGAGTCAACACACGATTCACTCAACACGTTTTTGCAGATTTCATTAAAAGTGGCGCGGCAAAAACAAAAAATGGAGAAATACAGAAAAACATTGTACGTAATAAAAGTGCTATGAACAATAAAATGTGTTAAACTAATTAAAATTTGGTTGAAACATGCCCAAGAAGAATTTTTCATTAGCCGAGGAGTTCTTGGAAAATATGTATGTAAAAGGCATGTTAATTTTTCAGATTTTTTCGATCCCGGGATTTTCGGGATGTCGGAATTTAGATATTCATTGCTTTTCAACAACTTAAATCGAAAAACTTGCTTCTATATTGTTTGAGAAGCTTTCCTACCATAAAATAAATAGGGTTTGAAACCTACTTTTTTTATTTAAAGTGGCGTTTTTATTTTTTCTCTCTGATGTAGAAAGTAGAATAAAAATATGGGTACCCATATATGTAATACTCCTATATTGGCAGTAAGAGCTAGTACCGTCCGAAAACACTACAGTACAGATCTATCAATAAACACGTACGAAAGAAAAGGAACATACGTTAATAAATATACATACACACAACACATATACAAAAACGGCACTCAAGTACACAATACATTGACAAAAATGGTACTTGACTGTCTCGCTTTGATTTCGGAATGCTTACNGTACTTCTTCTCTAAGCACATTTCTCTGAATTTTGTAAATCATTTTTGAATTACTGACGTCAGAGTGAAAAACTAAAAACGCAATTTTACTATATTAAAAGAGTCTGGGTAGATTTTTTCGCCTGAGCTCAACTAACAGAGCACAATATTGATCATACGCCTACCAATTTCTGTGAGGAAGTGTATATAAAGTATATAACAAGAATCGGAATCGGCTAGAAATTTGCAAAATTTTCTGTGGACTCGACAATATAACTGTACGGACTACGAGAGATCTTTTCAAGAAACCTTGCGCTAAATCTTGTAGTTAAAAACAGATTGTAACCTATATAGGGGGTAAATATGATTATTTTCTACCTTACAAGGATTAAATAATAAACATGTAACAAGTAATTTTTAGGCAAAAAACAGCACCGACTTAAATTCTCATATAAAAAAGTATATATATGTATATATATATATATTTCATGATCCAATGATCGGATCTAAACCAGATAAGTTCGGGACCACCTCTGAGACACTACCTTTCCTATGCAACAAGAATTATCGGTTGACGTGGTCCAAAGTTATGCGGTAACATACATAAAAAAAATATATATATAGTCCGACGAACTGACAACCTCCTCCCTTTTTGGAAGTCGGTTAAAAATATTTAACGGTAACATTTTTTGTGTAATTATCACTTAAATTTTTGCCATCAGCTTTAAACAAAAATAATAATTTATAGGAAGTTGCTTAGACTAGTAACCGATCCTGAATTCAATGTAACGCACTTCCAACCACTCGGCTTTGGCGGTCTTACAAGAAAAATCCAATATTATAACTGGCTAAAGACCCCTTTAAATTGACATTTAATTGAACTGGCGTTTCTATTGCTATTCGTTTTCTCAAGTTTTTTATGCGAATGCCACTGGATAAGCCACGGAAGACTCAGCATTCTTTGAATACCCCATTTTTGTGGTTGTAGCAGCATAAAAAATCCTTCAAAGTGTTGTGGTGACAGTTCTCGGCCAGAGAGATTTAAACGTCGCGAAAAGAGGTTTAAGCGTGAACTTTCTGGAAACGAACGAAAAGTTTTAACTTTGGTAAGATAATAGAAGGTAGGAATGCTCAAGGGCATTAATTTTAAATCCAAGGATAACTGATCACGTCACGTCTATAAAATGCGGTCGTTCATAAATCAAGGTGAGAAGAGGCTTTTGAAAACAAAAGCGAGCTTCCAATCGAAAAGCATACTCAAAAATATGAAATTAAACGAATCGTCTTTGAAGAACTAAGCTATACAAAAATTTTGCGAGACACCCATTCGTTCAATTGAAAATATGTTTGTTAGGCTTTTGAAGGGGAGCCGCTATTTGCGACGCCATCTCTAGAATTAATGATTAATTAAGGAATCTTTTGTCGGCAAACTATCGCCAATGGAATTCTCATATACATACATATGTATGTATGTACATTAGATCGTACCACCTTACAAGCAAAAAGAAAAGTTCGCAGCACAGCCCAGAAACTAATGTTTTTGCAAGATATTTTTAAAACAAAGGTTTTTTCCGAACCTAGATTTATTGGCGACACCTAAATTCGGCAAAATTTTTAATTATCAATTGGGTATTATTATTGAAAGTCTCCTGAAGAGAACCAGAGTTTTCCGATCGAAGAATATTGATTTTCAAGAATACGATACTATTTCTACGAAAAGTGGTTTTTTCTCCATATAAAAATACATGGAAAACTTTGAGTGCTTTTTTGATTTCAAAAAAAAAAAAATTGGGGCATACT
>NW_016157598.1:218552-220955 GCF_001687245.7 Rhagoletis zephyria | reverse complement strand
TTTTTTTTGATATAGAATAATCCTAGGGGGTGAGAGCATAACAATTCAGCCTTTACTATTTTTGGACCACACTAATGTACATTCTAATACTTTTTGAAAAGGAAATTTATATAAAACTTTTTTAAGTTAAGCGTTAGTATATCGCATTCCAAATTCAAAGAACTGCTTCGGAAATGAGAAATCGTACAGGAATTTCGCAAATACCAAGACAAAAGGAAATATGTTAACAAAAGTATTTAATGAATTGTCAATGCAAATTAAGTTGAAGTCAGAAAATATACATATGTACGTATACATATAGCAGAGAATTCTCAGAAAGTATTGGCCACTCAATGAACATCATGATCTATGTAGCGACAACAGTGGAGTTCTGGATTTGGATTTGGTTACGAAAAACCGGCAAACTAACGAAACAGCGAGTCAGCGACGAAAGCGTTCGTTGACGTTTAACTTACATATATACTTTAATTTGCATACAAATATGTACATACACTACCGGCCAAAAGTATTTGCCAAGAGAATTTTCACGTCATATGCAAACATTTTTATTTTTTCCCCTAATCTATATGTACATAGTTTAAAGGAAAGTCGAGATTCTTTGTACGCGTAATCTCAAAAACAACTGAACGGGTTTTGACGAAATTTTCTCTAATATACTCTGTCTAAAAAACTTTAAGATCCGCCCCGTTCGTTGGATTACATAAGATGAGGTGTCAAATGAAAGGGATTGGCCTCTAGAAAAGCACAAATATGTTTTTTGTGAATAGGGTTGCCAGCTGTTAATAAAATTACTATATTCAATCATAATAAGCATAGGCATCAGTTCTGTACAGTCACTGTCAAATGAAAGTGCATGGCCTTCGCATGTACAAAAACCTTAAGTTTTTTGAGTAGGGTTGCCACCTATTTAAAATTACTATCTTTTATACATAGTACGAAGGAAAAGCGAGATATTTTAACCACGCTGCTGAACGGATTTAGACAAGATTTTTTATGCATATAATAAACGAAGTACATGATGGCATATGATTTCTTTCTCCAAATACGTAAATGTACNAGACAAGATTTTTTATGCATATAATAAACGAAGTACATGATGGCATATGATTTCTTTCTTCAAATACGTAAATGTACATACATACATATGCATGCATTCAGCGCGTGGCGAAGCTAGTTTTTTTATAAAAATGTGGTTAATACTACAGCAAAAAAACAGGAAAATGCGAAGTTACGGAAAAAAGTTAAACAAAAATTGTTGCATACATATGTTGTGAAAAATTCTCGGGCCAAATACTTTTGACCGGTAGTNATAAAAATGTGGTTAATACTACAACAAAAAAGATGAAAATGCGAAATTGCGGAAAAAAGTTAAACATAAATTGTTACATACATATGTTGTGAAAAATTCTCGGGCCAAATACTTTTGACCGGTAGTGTATGTATGTAAAATATGTATGCGCATATATTCGACGCTTGCCTTTCACACAATGGCCGATATCCGTTCACGAATCGGATTTTATACTCATATAAAGAATAAAATAAAAATATTAACCAAAGGGAGCAGAATAATAAAGCGGGGAAACAAATGTTATATCCAACGCGCATGTTAATCAGCGTACAGCAACAGCGGGAGAAAAAACAATAAATATACGTACACACGTTCGCATATATGAATGTTTATAAAATAGTAAATAAATCATGATAAAATGTTGCAGCTCAGAGTGTGTACAATAAACGTAATAGAAATTAAAAAAAAAAAAAAATAAGAGAACGCCACAAAACCGAGAATCTGCAATATTTCTGTTAACGTACATACGTAAAGGCTAAATGCTATTTATTTTAAACTAATTGCTTGATGTACTTAAAAGTAAATGCGTGAACATCTTACTTAGCTATTAAAAAGTTTGCATGGATGTACATTTATCTTTGCTAGTTAAAATAAACATTGATACTATTTTAGTGTTCTACCACTGAAAGACAACTGGCAAAGCACCTACATAAACAAACACCTCATTTTACTGGAAGTTCTACGTGTTGCTGATTTTTTTTTAGCTTCCGCAGAGCTCGCGAGATTGATCTACATTCAGCGTTGCCGTTTTGTATGCATAAAGCTAAAAAAAGTGACAAGAATCTGTGAAAATGATTGAAATAAAATGAAATCAAACATTCGCATTTATTTGGAATTAAAANCAAAATGAAGTGTTTCGCAAAAAAAAGATAAGTTAAACAAAATTTAAATAATTTTTACATAAAAAATGTACTTAAACACTACTACAAGAGCAGTAGTAAGAGTATTTTAAAATGAAACTAAATACTTTTATAACAAATGGAAAAGGTTTTACTTGATGTTAGCGGTTTAAAGTTTCGAATTGAAGTAAAGAAAACTGTGAAAAAAGTGAAAAA
>NW_016157598.1:211746-218452 GCF_001687245.7 Rhagoletis zephyria | reverse complement strand
TTTTCTGAGGCGACGATATGTATTTATTACATTAATGATAACTATTAGAATTATCATAANCATACATATGCCCCTACGCATGTATGTACATTAGACTGCATCACACCCTATACAAAAAAAAAATCGGTACTATTTTTCCATTGGAATTATAAAATCTATTATATTTTAAGACGTCCACTAAAATATTTCGGAAAAATATTAAGATTTAAGTGAGCTGGACCGATTTGAAAATACCTCCAAAAATTTAGTTTTTTATGAATAAAAATAGTTTGTTAAAACTTTTTTTTTTTTGAAAAAACCCCCTCAAATAACAAAACCGTTTAAGCTTAAAACATTTGCATAAAAATATTAAAAACAAATTTAAAAAAAAATTGTAACGGAATCGTAATGATGAGATTTTTGATGCTGTTTTTTAACTGAACCTAGACTCTTCCGATTTAGACATAGGAGATGTCGTTGGAAAGGTATTTTCTCACCCTTTCTATTTCTTGGCTAATAAACTCATTCAAAGGATGAAATAGAAAAGTAGTATGAACGAACGTTATTCAAAATTGAAATGAATTGAGATGTGTTGGTGTTTGAAAAAAAAAAAAATTGGGACACGAATGACTATTAACCCTGCCACGTTAAAACCCTTCCCAATGAAAAAAAGCACATGCCTCGGATGATACCCCCTTATTTTGATGCCCTTAATCGGGATGGTGCCTCTGACCGGCTGGTTGANAAATTCGGTGTTGGATTCGTGGTAGGAGAGAGACTCCGTCGCCGAGTACTGGCGTTCACCCCGGTGGACGAACGTCTAGCCACAATCCGCATCAAAGCTAGATTCTTCAACATCTCGCTCATCTGCGCCCATGCCCCGACGGAAGACAAGGAAAAGTAAGCGTGAAGCCTTTCGACGTCTACTACAGTTGCCACAAATGAGCGCTGCCCCCGACACGATGTCAAAATCGTGCCTGGCGATTTTAGTGCCAAGGTGGGCTAGGAAGGTATATTTCAGCCTCCACGACGAAACGTCCAATAACAGACTGAGGCTGATCGACTTCGCCGGGGCTAGAAACTTGTTAATACGTAGTACTAGGTTCCAGCATAACAACATCCACCAAGCTACATGGCTGGAAACCAACTCGATCAGTTGTGATAGATGGAAGGCATGCTTCTAGAATTTCAGACGTGCGTACACTCCGAAGGCCAAACATCGACTCGGACCACTATCTTGTTGTAGCCAAGATACGCACCCGCCTCTGTGCGGCAAAAAATGTGCGCCCAACAATGCAAGGAAAGCTTAACGTCGAAAAACTGTAATCACAACAGATGGACAATTTATTCGCCACTCGACTCACAAACCCACTCTCTGAGAGCACTCTTCAACAATCCCACACACGCGAGCAGTAGAGCCACATTTCCCCATCTTTAAGTATCGCCGCCGAAGAAGTAGTTGGATTTCAGCGAGCCCGAAAGACCCACTGGTACGATGAGGAATGTCAAGAAGCCGCAGAGAAAAAAGACGCCGCCTATAGCGCCACACTGCGATCGGGCGCAACGCGAGCTNACGATGAGGAATGTCAAGAAGCCGCAGAGAAAAAAGATGCCGCCTACAGGGCCACGCTGCGATCGGGCGCAACGCGAGCCATGTGGGACCGTTATAGGGAACTGAAGAAGGAAGCGAGACGTATTTGCCGCAATAAGAAGAGAGAGGCCGAAATACGTGAGTGCGAAGAGCTTGAGATGCTGGCCGACAGGAAGAACGCCCGAAAATTCTACCAGAGGGTTAGGCGACTTACAGAAGGTTTCAAGACCAGGGCGAACTCCTGTAAAAACTACAATGACGACCTAGTAACCGATGTCCAGAATATACTTAAATTGTGGAGGGAACACGTTTACAACCTACTGAATGGTAGCAGCGCTGAAAGTGGTAAAGAATACGAACCCGAGTCCCCAGTCGGTGATGATGGAGTAGCTGTCCCACCGCCTGACTATGCCGAGGTACGAATAGCGATTACGCGACTGAAAAACAACAAATCTGATGGAACTGACGGCCTGCCATCCGAGCTATTCAAGTACGGCGGCGAGGAGCTGATGAGGTGCATGCATCAGCTCGTATGCAGAATATGGTCAGATGAACGCATGCCCGACGACTGGAATTTAAGTGTGCTCTGCCCAATCCACAAGAAAGGTGACCCCGCCATTCGCGCCAACTACCGCGGGATCAGCCTTCTAAGCATAGGTTACAAGGTCTTATCGAGCGTATTGTGCGAAAGACTGAAGCCCACCGTCAACGAGCTGATTGGACCTTATCAGTGTGGCTTTAGGCCTGGAAAATCCACCATAGATCAGGTATTCACAATACGCCAAATCTTGGAAAAGACCCGCGAGAATAGGATCGACACACACCATCTATTTGTCGATTTCAAAGCCGCTTTCGACAGCACGAAGAGAAGTTGCCTTTATGCCGCGATGTCTGAATTTGGTATCCCCGCGAAACTAATACGGCTGTGTAAAATGACGTTGAGCAATACCACCAGCTCCGTCAGAATAGGGAAGGACCTCTCCGAGCCGTTTGATACCAAACGAGGTTTCAGACAAGGGGACTCCCTTTCGTGTGATTTCTTTAATCTTATGTTGGAGAAGATAATAAGAGCCGCAGAACTGAACCGCTCAGGCACAATACTTTATAAGAGCGTACAATTGCTGGCGTATGCCGACGACATCGATATTATCGGTAAAAACAAGGGCTACGTCTGTTCTGCCTTCTCGGGATTGGATAGAGAAGCAAAGCGAATGGGTCTGGTGGTGAACGAGGACAAAACGAAGTATCTCCTGTCAGCACACAAACAGTCAGAGCATACGCGTCTTGGCACCCACGTCACTGTTGACAGTTACAAGTTTGAAAAAGTAGACGACTTCGTTTATTTGGGAACCAGCATTAACACCAATAATAACGTCAGCCTTGAAATCCAACGGAGAATCACTCTTGCCAACAAGTGCTACTTTGGGCTGAGTAGGCAATTGAGAAGTAAAGTCCTCTCTCGTCGTACAAAGATCACACTCTATAAGTCACTCATCATGCCTGTGCTGGTGTATGGCGGGGAGGCATGGACAATGAAGGCATCTGATGAGGCGGCTCTTGGAGTTTTCGAGAGAAAGATTCTGCGAAAGATTTACGGACCTTTACGCGTTGGTGATGGCGAATATCGCAGACGATTTAACGATGAGCTGTATGAGCTTTACAACGATATAGACATAGTGCAGCGAATTAAAATTCAGCGGCTCCGCTGGCTTGGCCATGTCGCTCGAATGGACAGAAACGCTCCTGCTCTGAAAATATTCAACGCGGGCCGCGATGCTGGTAACATAGGAAGAGGAAGGCATCCTCTGCGTTGGAATGACCAGGTGGAGAAGGACTTGGCTTCACTTGGCATTTCCAATTGGCGTCAGTTAGCACAGAACAGAAATGACTGGCGTGCGTTTTTGGACTCGGTCAAAATCGCTTAGGCGGTTACAGTGCCAATAAAGAAGAAGAGGAATGCCTGCCAGCGCATCGGCCCAGACAGCTCATTAAGCACACCCAAGTTTGAGCGGGACTCCTCAAAAATACTTAACTTCAAAGTATAGAACGTCACAAATATGAACCATACACACATCCCATAGCAATTGCTATGAATTGCTACCGTATAAATTCAGGACACGCATTGCTTGGAGACTGCGTTGTTTATGGTGGTCATAAGTTCAGCCAACACATTCGATGACCCATTACCCGGAGCTGCTCCAACATGATGAGTAGATTGAGCGCCACTGCCTCTGGCTACCAGCTGGATATCTGAATATTGGAAAATAATAGCAATTATTTCTTTAAAATTATAAGTAAGTAAAGGGTTTGTTTACAAAATTACCTGTGCCACTCTGCCATAGTACGGTTGTTTTCCTTTTCATCCCGCAGTAATTTTGTATGCAACTCTGAATCAGCAAACTTCATGCTCCTTCTCATTATCAACCCTGATCAGACTTTACCCCCGAGGAGTACTCAAAAAGGTTTATTACTGTATATACTCTGCTCAACTGTGTGCGTAAGCAAAGCGTTCGTATGTGGACGACCATGAACGAAAGACACAAGATCACGCGCGAACCATGGTGGAATAATAACAAGGTGTTCTCAGTAGCGACGTGTTTGTTGTAATTTTGACAAGATCGGCATGCTTATTTTAAGTGCGGCTGATCTTAGTTTTTATACTACTATTTGTTGGGAAATAGTATCTAAAATGTTCCATTTTAGTAATTCGTTTTATCGCGATTTTTAAAGAACTTGGTGTTTTCAGAACGATATTAATATTTAAAATTCATGGATTTGTATAATTTTTGTCTTCAAAAAGTAAAAAAAAATAAAAGATATCGTGGTTATTCCACCATGGCGCGAACGAAAGAAAGAAAAAAATATTTTCTAGCTGTCTCGACGGCATCTTTGTTGTAAGAAGTAAACAACGAAGAAACCCGCGTAATTGTTGAACGCATGAATAATCATTTTTATTATAAAAATTCTTCTATAAATCATATCGTTGTGTTAAATTATTCTTTACCTTATGGCTGCGTTTCTTTATACATTCCGGATAATCCCATTTCACAGCCGGAATAAACAGAATGCGTTTGAAATATACGTCAACATATCATCAGGAACGTTCTAAAGAATAAATAAACGAAAAAGTTTATTCCAAACATTCAGAATGAATAAAGAAATGCAGCCTATGTGTACACACGTTGTCACAAGCGAAAATTAAGAAAATTCCAGTAAAAAGGCACCACCAAATTGTAACCAACGAACAAACGGCTAATATAAAAATCGCCCAACTTTTTTCCTAAATGCGATTATAACGGGCAACTGCCTTGCTCGCGTGATCTTGTATTTTTGGTTCATGGCAAGGCATATTAAACAAGTAGTCTGTTCCTTTGAACTTCGGACTAAAACCTGAGGAACTGTCAAACTACAATTTTACTATCTTAAGTGAGAGTAAAAGGAGAACAGATGCAGAAGTGCGCGGGAGCGCAAAAAGCACTATTTCCCGTAAAAACGTCAGTCGGTTTGTTTACATGTCATTGGTACAACACTGATTTGGCTGAAATATCACTAAATAATTATCAAAATCTATACATATTCAAATATTTCGTGATTCACTTCCATTTTTTTTACAAATATAAAGTTCTTTGCTTTCACCGCTTTCTGTTTTTGTTTGAACATGTAAATCAGCTGATCGTTTGAGACTTTTCATGAACTTACAGGAAAAAATACTCCGGACTAAATCCTGTAACTTCTGACTAGGAACAGTTGCTCAGTTACTCTCTCAAAAGTGTTCCCACTTACAGGTTTTATGTCAATAGGAACGACTTCCTGTAAGTTCTGACTAAATCCTGTAAACCGCACTGCTTTTGGAACAGACCACGATTGAGAGAATATAAAGGTTGCGCCGATCTCGGACCGCTATTCCTCTCTTAACGAATTTGACAGAATCGTTGTTTGCATGACGTCACACTTGTGCAACTTGTTTACGTTTACCTTGCAACATTTTTTCTTCTTATGTTAACAAAATTCTGTGAACTTTTTTAAAAATAACTTATAGGACTTTGCACTTGCATTTTGGGAGGCCATCCTAAAAAAGCATGTTTTAAAACTTAAAGTTTTTCTTAAAAATTCGCCTAAAATCAAAAATAATTGTCACATAAGTTATTTTGACAAAAATTCATAGATATATGATCACGGTGCAGCGAACAAAGGTGGCGCCGTCAGTGGTACCGCTACTTTGGTTTTGCCGATTTTGACAGTTGTGGTAACTTGTAAATAAACCTTTGTTTACAAATCAGCGAAAGAGAAATTTGAATTAGAAGTTAAAAATCAGATATGGACTAAGTACGTGGTGGAAAATAGGTGGAGCGGAAGAAGTTTATGTGACGGCCAAGCTGCACTTAACGCACTACTTACTTTCAGACTCTGAGTGCCAGTTCAATCGGGAGTACCTCCTATCGTCCATAAATATAATATTTATCATATCATGAATTTCAATTTTCGTTATTGTTCATATCGGAGACAAATTTCCTTTTAATTTTGTAAATGTATTTTTTTTTACAATAAATAAATGATTATTGAGGACTAGGTATGGCAGGACGAAATGTAACAATCTGCTTAATTGTCAGGTAGTTAATATGAAAAGTGACAATGAAACTACCTTCTTTTTTGTATCATGATCAGTGTTGCCGCGCCGTCTCAAGAAAATGTCCAAGCCAAAAAAGTATCCAAATGTATCCAATTTTTTTTTTACGTATATATCTCATAATTTGCAAGAAAATTTCAAGAAAAGGACATAATTTAGCCCATCCTAAGGACTTGGAATACATGTATATATATTTTTATTTTTCATAAAATCAAACATTTGTAACTTCAATTTATAAAGTACACTTTTTGTGCATAAGTATTTTACAAAGTAAGTATAATAAATAGTAAGTACACTCTAGAAAGAGCATGCAAAACTACTACTGAAAAGTATCTATTTTTCAACAAGAATCTGTATAAATATACACTCTAAAAAGTGCATGTAAAACTACTACTGAAAAGTGTTTATTTTTCAACCAGAATCTGTTCAAGTATACGCACAAGATGTTCAAGATTTGATTTTGAACATGAGTTGTTTAAAATATACACATGAAATGTTTAAAATTACAA
>NW_016157598.1:198024-211736 GCF_001687245.7 Rhagoletis zephyria | reverse complement strand
GTAAGTGAGTATGCATTGCATATTTTTAGGACAATGTTTTCATTCGCAGTTAAACTTTAAAGAGATCTCAAGAAAAAAAAACTCTTACAAAATTACGCACAAGAAATGGAAAAGAAAATTTTTTCTATCAAACTTTCTTATATCATAATAAATTTAGCCCCAAAACCCACCCCTTGTGTGCGCTTCGTGACAAATTTGATATATAAATATAAACAGATAGTGTTTAATTTTGCACACACTAGGAGAGGAAACTGGTTACCTCTTTTTATATGCGTAAATTTAAACGAAAATTTTTTAGAGGAAAGTTTAAACATTTTATGTGTAAACTTCGAAAATGTGAACAATAAATGTTTAAAACTCAAAAAACAAATTTGAAATTTGTTCTACGCCACACATATGATAAGTAAAAGTAAGCAAACAGTGTTTAGATTTGCATTCATTAAGAGAGGAAACTGGTTACCTATCTTAATATGCGCAAATTTAAACAAAAATTTTTTAGAGTGTACGTATAAGATGTTCAGGATTTGATTTTAAACTTGAGATCTTTAAACTATACACATAAATACACATATAAAAAAAAAAGTAAAAATTTTCAAACTAGAAATACATTTCCTACTAATAATGAACATTAGGGGCTCACATTTACTCTATTTTAAACATTTTATGTGTAATTTTGCTCTTCGCGACAAATTTGGTATGTAAAAGTAAACAGGCAATGTTTAATTTTACTACACGGTGTGCAAATTTTCACACATCAAAAGAGAAAACTGGTTACCTCTCTTAATATGCGCAAATAAACAAAAGTTTTCAGAGTGTATTTAAAGCCTTTTCAGTAAAATTCATACAAATTTGCTCAAAAAAATCAAATTTAGTTTTTAACAGTGTATTTTAAACTACATTGAGATCTTCTTTCTTTTTAAATTAACAAATGAAAATATATGATATGAAAGAGATTACTACAGAAAAAGTATATATTTACTTTATATATATGTATATTAAGATCTTGCTTAAAGCATCCTTTTTAGCTAATTAAAACAATTGTGCTTATACCTATTTTGGTGAGATCTCTTCATATGTTTATTGCTTCGTTCACAAAAAATAAAATGCTTTAACTTCACGCTTAAGTAGCGATTTTTAATACATTTAGAAAACGTAATGCTTTCTACCATCTTTAATGAAAACCGAATTTTGAACGAAAAAAAACTTTATAGAAAATATAAAATTTTGCCCTATATAAAAAGTATCCACATTTATACTGATCGGAAAAAATAAGTATCACGCAAAAATTCGCCTGAAAATATATCCAATTGGATCTATTTAGATCCAAACAAAAATGAAAAATGCATGCGTTTATACCCAGGTACTGTTCATGAACGAAAGACACAAGATCACGTAAGAACAAGAGAGTGAAAAAAGTCGATTTTTTTAGCGGGTTCTACGCCATCTTGTTTCACTGGAAAACGAGCGAAAAGTAAACAAAGCAAAGAAAACAACGAAAACCAAAATTAGCCAAAATTATTGTCAGCCACTTTAAACGCATAATTTAAGTAAAATGATGCAACAAAATGCTTTAAAATGTGTTGTCATGTTGAATTAACTCTTCTTTATTTGAATAAAAGTGTAAAATAGTGGTGCTTGTGATGTAAACAAACGCTCAGCTGACGAACCCGCTTTCGCGAAGTTTTTTCTCAAAACCAGTTACAAATACAACGTCGCGTTCTTACGTGATCTTGTATTTTTGGTTCATGGGTACTGTTCCCATAGTTTCTTATAAAATTATGTACCCATAACCACGTCAGGACCAAGATTTACACTGAACGAACGTATGTGGAAGAAAATACTAAATCATTTTTTATAAGTGCGGATGTTTTTTAGAAGTAAATATTTAAGTAAGAAACTAAACGCGCAAACACATTGGGCGAATATAAGATTAATTCAATTTATATCAAATAATTTTATATTTGAAAAAACAAAATCTGACATTTTACGTTATTCAATAAAAAAATTCCAAATTTTAATTCAATTTGCATACACTCACACTTTGCAAATTTCCTAATTTTTCTTTCAAAACGATAGGCAAATTTTCGTTCAATTTCAACAGCTGATCGATCATAGCTTTGGGAAGTCAGTTTTTGTTTGCCGAAAATTGTGTGCTTAGTAAAATTTAGAAAAAAAAAAACAAAGAAAACGTATACGTGTGAGCAAAGTGAAAGCAATGTTTTCAACGTGCAAACGCAAAATAAGTGAACAAGTTTTAATGCTCAATTTGATTGACTTTTCAAAACATTTTTGGGCATAAATTCAGTTTGGTTCCAAATCTCAAATAAAAAAAAATATTGGGATCGATAGAGAGGATTGAGCTGAGTGTAACGGTATACTTATTTTTTTGGGGAAACAGCAACAACAAGAATTATCAAAGGTTAAGGTTCAAAATAAGCTATTTTTGAAATCAAGATTTCCTAAAAACAAATGGATGGATTTTGAAAAATCTCCTTCAATAGGAAATTTGATTCCCTTTAATTTGGGATACGTACTTTATATATATGTTGTATAGTTCTTACAAAAAAAAGAATTAATGTAAAATAATTAAGCCTAATCAGAAACGTGTGCTCTGCTAAAGGTGTTTTTTATAATTATTTTACATTAATTCAATTTTTGTAAGGACTATACAACATATATATAAAGTTCGTATACCAAATTAAAGGGTGGTTAAATGCGAAATTTTTCAAAATCCATTCATTTATTTTTAAGAAATCTTGATTTCAAAAATAGCTTATTTTGAACTTAAACCTTTGATAATTGTTGTTTCCCTAAAGAAAGAAGTATATCGTTATACTCAGCTCAATCATCTCTGTCGATCCCAATATTTTGTTTTTTAATTTGAAATTTGGAGCCAAACTGCATTTTCCTCATCNTTGAACTTAAACCTTTGATAATTGTTGTTTCCCTAAAGAAAGAAGTATATGGTATACTCAGCTCAATCATCTCTGTCGATCCCAATATTTTGTTTTTTAATTTGAAATTTGGAGCCAAACTGCATTTTCCTCATGTTTGTCTACCAAAAGCTTCATCAAACCAAAGAACGTAAACGTTGTCGCTTCTTATACATTTACGTTCTTTGACGCTACCAATTTTAGTCCAATTGGTTCAAAACGGCAACGCTGTCTGTTAAACAATTTTTCAAGATAGTTGGCAACGCACACAGTGATGGACAAATGTCCAAAGAGGAAAATAGAATCTTCAAATGCAGAACGTTTTCTTTATTTTTCCAACCACAACAAAATTACCTCATTGAAAAATAGTATATTTTAGGCGAAAAACTCGCAAATTCTAAATAAACAATTAAAAATGACGGGCACGTTTAGCGTCAAGATAAAGTCAAAGAAAGGTCAGTTTATTGTTAAAGACTTAACAGCTAAAACAACGATTGGAGAGTTAAAATTAAAAGTTTCGCAATTGACTGAAGTAAAAGAATCACTACTGCATATACTAGCTGGTTTTCCACCACGTCCATTAGATCTAACGCAAAATGCGAGTTGTATATCAGCGGTAGGTATTAGTAGCGGCGAAACTCTGATTGTTGAAGAAAGGCCAGCAACGGCAGCCGTCTACTCTTTAGAGGATGACGAAGCACTTGCTCGTAGATTGCAAGCGGAAGAGGAGGAAGAACAACTGCGACAAGTTGTAGCGGAAGCCACTGCCACGGAAGGTGCAAATGGTCCTCAATTACCGATCGAATTGCCTAGTGGCTCGAGCGGAAATTTCAATGGCATTTTACTCAAGAAGGTTGTACCAGCAGATAATTCATGTCTTTTTACTAGCATACGTTTTGTCCTGAATGGAAAAATTGACAACGAGGGTAGTGAAATGATGCGGCATATTATTGCCCAGGAGGTAGCCGCCGATCCTCAGGCATACAGCGACGCTGTGTTGGGGAAATCAAATGCCGAATACTGCGCCTGGATACAGAGACCAGATTCGTGGGGCGGTGCTATTGAAGTGTCAATTCTCTCAAATTACTACGGCATTGAAATTGATGTTGTTGATATTCAAAATGCGATTATAAATCGCTTCGGTGAAGATAAAAACTACGGTTTACGGGTATTCTTACTATTTGATGGCATACACTATGATCCATTATATATGGAGACAGTTGGCGTAAGTAATAAGTTAGTAAACACCGAAATTACCATATCATAAAATTTTAATTCGTTAGGGGGGGGCACCAGCTACTATATTTCCAATTGAAGAAATGAATGTGTATCACCAAGCGGAACAGCTAGCCAATGAAGCAAAATCATCAAGACAATTTACCAATGTTGACAAGTTTTCGCTAAGATGTCTCCAGTGTGAAGTTATGTTGGTCGGTCAAGTGCAGGCGCAGCAGCATGCAAAATCAACTGGGCATACCAACTTTGGTGAAATTTAATACGCAGTCATTTTCAGTTCAATCTATTTCTTCGCTTTCTTTTTGTTTGCCTACTATGTACTCACTTCTTAAGCATATATAACATCAATTATCAAACAGCGCATAAGCAAACGAAGATACTTGCAATATCTTTTCCTAACGCTCTCAACACTCGTCAAAACTGTTAGAAATATGCATAAATTTCAGCGCACTTCTCATATGAAAGAATAGTTCATTAATAATTCTATATAATTTGTAAAATAAGTTGAAACGAAATATGTATTTAAATATCCTGAACTAAATGTAAAGAAATGTTCTACAATAGTCTAGCCAACCACATAAAATATTGGAACCTGCTTAATACCAAAATTTTAAACATTTGCAAAAGTAGTTCGAAATCCAAATCGGTAAGTAATGACTACATTGCTAGAAATTCACGCAGAACGCTATACTTTAATAATTCGCGCAACACTGCAGTTGTGATTGCAACTCGAACGTTCATCATTTATGTTTTATAGATAGGTTACTCTGGGTTTTATGACACAATGGCTGCGTTTCTTTATACATTCCGTATAATCCCATTTCACAGCCGGAATAAACAGAATGCGTTTGAAATATGCGTTAACATATCATCAGGAACGTTCTAAAGAAAATTAAACGAAAAAGTTTATTCCAAACGTTCAGAATGAATAAAGAAATACAGCCAAAATATAGGATTCAGCAAAAACAAATTTATCCGGTTAGAAAAATA
Source organism: Rhagoletis zephyria (assembly GCF_001687245.7). Taxonomy (NCBI): domain Eukaryota; kingdom Metazoa; phylum Arthropoda; class Insecta; order Diptera; family Tephritidae; genus Rhagoletis; species Rhagoletis zephyria. The sequence goes on along the minus strand of NW_016157598.1, from coordinate 206,577 downwards.
ATCTTTGGATTGTTGAAACATGTATACAGGAAAGGCACTACGCAGATGGAGCCCATGGGGGTGTCATTGGTGAGGGATTTTGAAGATATGACATGACCACTGCACTCACTGATAACATAAACGATGACAGCACCTGTGGTAAAACGATTAATTCTGTGGAATAAAATACAGCTTGTTTTCTTTTACCTGCTTTGCGTCATCACTCACTCGCGAACTTGCAAAGCTAATGCATGAGCAATAGAGCGCAAACCATGCGCACCATTTCAACTTCATCATTAGGCCACACATTGAAAAAATCATTCCTTCAATTAAAATATATTATTAAAAGCGTTGTCTGAATAAATTGCATTGCACACTACTCACCCAAAATGTTCATATAATCCGGCATAAGATCCTCGCTGGAACTGGCAGCCTGGCCTTGATTCTGTGGGGGTTTATACCTGTTAACCTTTTCCTTGCGTCGTGGATCTACTGAAGTGCTCATGTTTATATGTTAATATTGCTTCGGTGAATAAGGCTAAGTAGGTTAATAAATACAGTAACACTAGGAATGGCAAAGATTAATCATTTGATTGCATTTTTCGATTATTAACTTGGAATGCTGGGTACAGCTGGAAAAATATCGATGGCAAAAGTGTTGGTTTGCCTTTTATTAGCTGTGTTTCTTTCGCAAAACGCTTGCACGCAAATGCAGCAACAACGTTACGATCTGACAGAGGTTTTGTTCATTTGTGAACCGCTCTGTTTGTATTGTTTCGCTGATAACTTGGGAGTTAGTCTGTTCCTTCGAACTCCGGACTAAATCCTGTAACTTCTGACTAGGAACAGTAGCTCATTTATTCTCTCAAACGTGTTCCCACTTACAGGTTTTATGTCAATAGGAACGACTTCCTGTAAGTTCTGACTAAATCCTGTAAACCGGACTGCTATTGGAATACTCTGGGTTGGTAGCACGGACAATTGAACGTATACCTAAACATTGAGGTTATTCACACTTGCCTAGTTATCAGGTTATCTGGTTAAAAATTATTATTGTGTAGTGTAGTTTATTGATGTAAACTAAATAAAAAATATAACCACATAATCACATAACCTGATAATCAGGCAAGCGTGAACAACCTCATTGTTTCATTTAATTTTCCAACAAGCAAATAAACTTAATGAGAGTTTATTTTTCATGTACAATTATAAACATTAAACTGACAAAACATTTGGGTTGTTCACACATGCATGGTTATCTGGTTATTTGCATGAACCAAAAATACAAGATCACGTAAGAACGCGATTTTTTATTTGTAACTGGTTTTGAGAAGAAAGCGTAATACAATCGAAATGGAACCTTGGTTATAAGCATATGAATATAGACTTACTACAAATTTTCAAAAGAATGCTTTTATGTTTAATGTTTTTATAACCATTTATTTAAACGATATTACATTAGGGGTCTTCATGAAAAGTGATAAACTCTTGATACTTGATAAAAGGAGTCTTCATCAAAAGTGATAAACCGTTGTTAAACTTGATAAAATGATAAATTTATCATTTTGATAAATGAATTGTCAAACTTGGTATGGACATCTACTTAAAGAAAGTTATCAGTTTATCACTTTTGGTGGATAAACGTATAAATTTCAGAAAATTTCAACCCTGACAGACTGCCAGTTGGTCGATTTTGCTACGAACACATAAAAAGCCAATTAGCAAACTGGACGAGGTAAGAATGAAACATGAATAGCCAGAAAAGTTGAATAATAAACAATTTTTTGCAATTATTAACCAAGGTACGTTTGGCATACCTAAAGAATACCGACCCTTAAGCTAGAGAAAAAAGAAAACATGGACGTGGTGCACCCCTTTCTGCTGAGTTTAATGGTAAACTTTTTCTGGTTAAAATTGACAGGGGTAGCGCTAGGAGGGGCTAAACGTGGAATTTCCAACATTTTCAAAAGCTTATATTTTGAAAACTAGCATTCATTTTTATAAAAAGAATTGCCGTAATTTCGTTGTTTACCTTTTCTCGCAATGTGTATACATTATATGCATAGATATATATATCCAATGAAAGGCCCTTTAATCACCTTTCCAACTGTGTCGATATTTAGAAAATCGGTTCAATAATTTTCGAAATATAAGCTTTTGGAAAATGTTGAAAATTCCACGTTTAGCCCACTCCCCTCTATCGCCGCCCCTGTCGATTTGCACCAAAAAAATATGCCATTAAAATCCGGAAAAGGGGGCGGGCCGTGCCCACTTTTTTTTCTCTAGCTCGAAGGTCAGTATTATTAAGGTGTTCCGTACGTTTATGAAAGAATGCGGATAAACTGATAAATTTAAGCAATTTATCCCTTTATTACTTTACATGAAGACCCCTATTAATAACTCATACTGGGAATGTTCGATATTTAAGAAAGTATCGATACCATGATTCGATTTAATTCATTGCATGTAAAATCGATATGAAGATATATCGGGTTGAACAATATCGATACCGGAAAAATCGATGTTGAAAATCCTACTCCCAATTGGATAGAATATTAGACGTGCCTATCAACTCACCTAATTGCGTTATTTCTATTTGTATATTTACTGAGGATTCAAACGACATGCCGGTCGACTGTATTGTCAAAGAAGATAGACCAAGACAATAAAAGTATGTTCACATATCAATATTATCTCAATCAAAGCTCGTTTTTTAATCACCCCGTTTACACAGGCAAATCTCAGATTAGCCGTCAAATTTGTTGTGCTTGTTATTCTCACATCTCAAGGAAAAGTTATGTTTCTTCTCTGTGCTCACGTTTTTCTGCTATAATAAGGCTATCTGCACACTGGTCGTCCAATCATAGTTGCGTTATCGTCTCGCCCTGAAATTTTGGGCCGAGCACATGCATTTCAAAGGAGATCTGCACACTTGTCGTTATCGGCTGGTTATCGGCAAATCGTAGAAGATGCAGAAACGGATAAGTACGGCACTGTCGGTTGCTAATCGTTGTGCACGCATTGTTTGTTTACATTTTATGGGGAAAAATTAGTGAAAAAGTTAATATTTGCATTAAAATTGCATAAAAATTAGTGTCTTTGGTATAAAATTTGTCGAAATTATTAAAAAGTGGATAATTGCAATAAAATTCAACAAATGTGAGCGTTTTAACTATAAAACATGTCGAAATTGTAAAAAGACTCTGCGTGCATGCACAAAATACATTCCAGGAAAAGAAAAGAAGAGATATTACTGAAAAATTATGTCTAGAATTGTTGCAGCACAGTCCATATTTTAAAAATTGCCGGTTTTTGTAATTATTTCGCTAAAATATCAACCAGAAAAACAGAAAATACCTGCTCTAAGTCAATTTTTAGACGCCAAATGAATTCAAATATCACGACCGAGTGTGCGAATATGTAGTCGTCAAGTAATCGTTGCGTCATGATTGTGACGATGAAGTAACTATGATTGGACGACCAATGTGCAGAAAGCCTAAGCAATATAAATATTAGTACTAGAGTAGCATTTTGAGCTAAATGTGTTTTTACGCGTAAGCAAAAACAGCCCATTATCTTTTTCTATCGAACATTCAATGCAACTTTGAGATTATTGTATCGAACATTCGACAATCACAAAACTTGGCGTTCTCTAGGTGAAGTGATCGATTTTGTTTGCGTTCGATAAAAGAGGTTCTCTGATAACACAGCGGTATAGCGGGGAAGTGATTCCTTGGACTGCGTATCAATAAAAAAAGTTTGCGTTCGATAGACGTAATTACACGTAATGTTGGCTTTGGCATGTCTCTGGAGATATTAAAACAAGGTGCCGAAGGACGACTATACATGAGTGAATTTAAGGGAGAAAAATGTTTAGTAAAGGAACGTTTTGTGAAACGCTATCGACATGCAGATTTGGATGCACAAATTACACGCCAACGAATGAAGGCCGAAACCAAAGCTGCGACTCGGTGTCGAAATGCGGGAATATTGGTACCACATATCTTGTATACCGATCTGAATGAGCGTAAGATTTATATGGAATATTTTGAAAATGCTGCCACAGCCAAAGAGTATATTCAACAAGTTGTTTGTGAATACCAGTCTCATAATGCGGAGGCACTACTAAGAAAACTTAGTACTCAGATTGGTTCCATAATTGGGAGGCTACATGTAAATAACATTATTCACGGGGATTTAACCACTTCTAACATTCTTATAAATCCCAAAGTCGATCAAAATGATGACTTGTACGATGTTATATTTGTTGATTTTGGGTTAAGTCATTACAACCAAAGCGCAGAAGATAAAGGCGTTGATTTGTATGTTCTTGAACGAGCGCTTCTTAGCACGCATAGTGAACAGCCATATTTATTTGAGTATATTCTGGAAGCATACCGTAAGGAATGTGGCAAGGATGAAACCATGGTGGTCGCGAAATTTGAAGAAGTGCGAGCGCGTGGGAGAAAACGTACTATGATTGGATAAACGTCCGTTTATTTGTCATGCAACTTTGAATCATATGCCTATTTCGTAAACAAAATTTTGAAGCCATTATAAAATCTAGAATTTTATATCAACATAATCTATAATGAAAATTGGCACTTGAGCGTGAAATGTATTTAATTTATACACTAATAAAGCAATTACACAGTAAAACTTGGAAGAGTAACAATTACTCTCTCGTTTTTTGTAGTTCGCTTTCTGCGGTTATTTCAGGCCTTGGGGATGTACTTTGATCGTCACTACGTAAATTTTCAATTTTTATCTTTTTGATGTACTTTCGAATTTTTTGTTTCTTAGAGAGTTCCTTATTTTTTATTGGCTCGAGGCCCTCCACATCTTCCTCTTTGTATTGCTGATTTGGATGCTCTCGAACTTTTTTAATGGCGTCATCTAACTTAAGACCAGCGATTCCTTGTTCTTCGTAGTAGAGGCGCAACTTATCACAGAATTTCGCATGTCCGTTTTTAAATGACTTAGATTTAGTTGAAGGGTGCTGAAGAGAAAAGTGAATTATATAACCGTTTTCCACCCGAAGGTCAAAAAACGGATATTTAGATTTCTGCCGTAGCTTAAACCACATGGGGATTCCGCCTCTGATACTTACAGCGCCATCTACCACAAATAGTACGAACCAATGCTTGTTCGGGTAGCAGCGCTCGGCTGTCATACTTGTCAGTACCTCAAGCAGGCAAGGCCTTAAGGTGTGGTTCAAGCTACGGCAAAAACCTAAATATCCGTTTTTTGGACTTCGGGGAAAAAACAGTTCTATTTATGTGTTCGTGCCTTCGCTTGAACCACACGGAGAACTAATCGCCTGTGAAAGTTGAATCATGTAAATTCCCTATAAGCAAACAAAGCACGCGAGTTCCGCGTCCGCGGTAGCAGAGTGGTAAGAGTTACGGGCTACAAGTCTGTAGCTGCCAGGTTCGATCCTCGGTTGGAGCGATTGCGAATTTTTTTTTTATTGTTTTTAGGCTAGTGTTAAAATTTCCTACTGGGTCATTGGTAGAGCTTTCCGGCCGGTATATTAAAAAGGCAAACTGTGTTTCCTCTTTCTCCTACGCGTTTCGGCTTACTTCACGCTTTCATCAGGGAGTCTGATTTTTTTTTTTATTATTTATTTTATATATTTTTATTTTATTTGATCTATATATTTAATTTTGCTTTATTTTGTTTTCATTTGCTTTATTTTATATCAAATTTTTTATTTTACTATTAGTTAATTTAAATTTTTAGAGTTGAATTTTAATAAAAAGTCAATAATAACTAACTGAAAGCAACGTAAAAAAAATATAGAATTTATAAAAAAAAGAATGAAAACGAAATAAATGAAAATTCAACTGGCCGTGGGACTGCCGTCTGTTAGGTCAAAATTATTATGTGCATATGTGTGCCAGATTATACTCATAAGCTTTGCCGTCTGTCACAGCTTTAAGGCTTTATTTTTTATTACTTTGTATTTGTGTCTCGTCTTTGTTGGATAACTCTGCTCTACGACCGCAGACATATTGTAGAAGGGAGTCTAACTGTTACGAAATTTAGAATCATCAGCCAAGAGCTCCTCTGTTGTTGTTGTTGTAGCGGCTACAACTCTTCTCCCACCATCTGCTTAAAATCTCTCGGTAATTTATCACATAATTGCTCGACCATCTTTTGTTGGAGCAAGCTGTTCGTTACGGCCCCCAAAGTTAAATCGAATTTTTCTAATATAGCAAGAGAAGTCCAGTTAGGTGTGATACTAGCAAATTGATTATTAACTCTTAAGGCTGAAAACACTGGCGGTGCTTAGAAGTGCTTTTGTATCTCCGAATAGCGAATGTTCTTCCAGCCGTCCATTCCTAAGCGTTGAGATTCTATTCCCTGTTGGGCTAAGACTGGCTCTGCTATCGAAACCTTCGTTTCAGATTCTATTGTGCGTGGTTTGAAGTTAAAGAAGGACCCCTGGTTATAGCCTTCGCCTCTTGAATTAACTTTAGCCGCCCTTCAGCCCTAGCAATTTCATTTTTAATTGTTCGCTCAGCATTATCTGCATACCCTGACGCTTCATCCTCAACACTGCTATGGCTATCAGATACTATCGGTGAGCGTACCGTATTTGCTCGTATTTTATCCTCACAGGAACTGTGGGGAATAGAATCGTAGGAGATATTTAAATTTGGCTCGTGAGAAATATTTGTGACTTTTTGAAGATCACTGATCTTCTTGTTTTGTTGAGCTTGCATCTCCATTTGATTGTCGTTGGTGTCCTGGCTTAAAGCTGCACGTTTACGCGGAGGCGAGTCACCTCTCGTGTGTCTGTGACGTTTAGACGTTTTTTATAAAGTTGGGCTGTTCTGCTGCATTATGCTGCTGTTTGCCTAAAGGCCATGATATTATAATTGACCTAATGTGTCTAAATGTCCTCTCGGACATATCCCCCTCATTCCTGCAAAAAGCACGGGCTAAATCGAAAGTTGGGATACCAAATCTCAACTTGCTATCAGCCGTGGACGATAATTCCTTTCCAAACAATTCTTCGAAAGAATAGTTCATTACTTCTCATGACTCCCAATCAGAAGGATAACTCACTTGAACTGAGCTCAAAATTAAAAGGAACGCTTTTTTGTCGGAGTTATCCGCTAATATTTGGGCCAAATGACCCATAGTTGTCATCGCTGCACACGCCATAAACTGAAAGTAACATATAAGCAGTTTACCAATGCAGTAACCAATCGAATGTGTGCATGATGTCTGGAGGAAAAAAATTTCCCCTACAAAAATTTCCCCTTTTTGCCGTCACAATAAAAGTTACGTTCCAGATAACTTCAAGTAAAAACCTGTAAAACTGTCAAATAACAAAATTACTCTCTTGAAAGAGAAGAGCAAGAGAGAAAAAATAAGTCACCTGGATCGCGAAAAACCACTTTTCCTGTAACTACTTCCACTTTTTTTTAATGTTAAGCGCCATGGAGACGATCAAATATCTTTATCAACCGTTTCGCGTTTTGCTTGACAAAAAACAAGCGCATTTGCCTTCTGATCGTCGTGGTGAGTAAGTGCACGGACAAGAAAAAGAAATTGCTTGTTGAATTAACGCGTTTATTTGTACGTTTGCGAGCAATACACGAGCCAATCTCACACATATGCAATGCTTGACGTATTTATTTGATTGTCTCCGTGGCGCTTAAAGTTCCTTGCTATGTTTTTGTTTACAAATGCAACCCTGCCTATCGTTTGACACTTTTCATGAACTTGCAGAAAGAAAAACTTCGGAATAAAACCTGCAACTTCTGACTGAGAGAGAGATCAAGTAACTCTCACAAAAGTGGTTTGACTTGCAGGTTTTTTGGCACTTGGAACGCTTTCCCGCAAAAAAACCTGCAAATCGAGAATATCGTGAGCATCTGGAACGCAACTAAAATTATAGTTTAAAAAACTGAAGCCTCCCTATTATAATTGCCATTCGTACTGTCTTTAGGTAACTTCAGAATAGAAATCGCTGCATCTTTTAGGCGCATCAATATTACATAGTTACATCCCCAGCTAATAAAATGAAGGTAAAAAGCGTACTGACAAGTACGACAGCCGAGCGCTGCTACCCGATCAAGCATTGGTTCGTACTACTTCGATAGATGGCGCCGTAAGTATCAATCTGTGGTTCAAGCGAAGGTACGAACACCTAAATACATACGAATATATATGTATACAAGATGTTTTTCGCGTACTTACTCTTTCATCAATTGAACGCGCACAACGATCATAGAATTTATAAAGATGTGTAAGAAAAATGTCATTAGGTTTAATATGTTCATCCAAACTAATTTGTAAAATTTCAATGACATATGGAAAGTTCCTATGGCCGATCCCCTGACGCAACATCGCACCCAAGATTTGCATATTCATTCTATAGTTTAAGAATCATTAAGGGAAATAAGAAATAGGAAAAAGTATACAATCAGCCTTATCGCACATTCCATGCGAATAAATCGTTCCCATTCAAAAACAAAAATAAACCTGGAAAATTTAGGTTTGGTTTTGCTTTAAAATTTTTGAGAATATTTGTTCAAATGGAAGAATAAAACAAAACCA
>NW_016157598.1:197793-197999 GCF_001687245.7 Rhagoletis zephyria | reverse complement strand
GCATGATAAAAATATAGTAAGGTAGAACCGCTGAGAGTCACTTTTAAAATTCTTGACGTTTCCAAACAATTTAATTTTTAAATTTACTCACAAACTCACACACACATTTTCATTTTCAATCTCAAGCAACAACAATTTCGAACAATTTTAATTTTTTATTTTCAGTTTTATCATATATGTAATATGGGGCAAACTTCAAAAAAAAA
>NW_016157598.1:195060-197630 GCF_001687245.7 Rhagoletis zephyria | reverse complement strand
TATTGTGTACTTGAGTGCCGTTTTTGTATATGTGTTGTGTACATGTTTATTTATAAACGTATGTGTTTCTTTTCTTTCGTTCGTGTTTATTCATATATCTGTACTGTAGTGTTTTCGGACGGTACTAGCTCCAACTGCCAATATAGGAGTATTACATATACGACTTTTATATGATTTTAAAATGTTGGCAACTTCAAAAAAAAAAATCATGGCCGACAAATTGAGAGAACGGTTCTACCTTGCTATGTTTTTATCATGAACAAAACCACATACAGTGCCAAACAAAAGTATTCGCTCAGGGAATTTTTCGTAATATAACGAGGGCTTATATTTCATACCCTCTATGTGAAATTTTTACAAAAACTACTTTGTGATATTAGAACCCATCTGGGACTAACAGGCTAACCTAATATTCGCGGCTTGCGTTTTGGTACGCATGCCGTCGAATTTGTTTTTTTGCGTCACCCGAAATTGACTTGCATGCGTTTGCATTTGATTTCATTGAGCGAAACGTCAAATCAAAATGTCACGCAGAACAAAAATTGGAAATTGAGTTAGCTTCATACGCACGCCGTTCAATTTCGGTTGATCTCATACAAGTTGCATGTGCATGAGAAATTTTTGACAATAAATTGGCGGCGTGCGTGAATATTAGGTTAGCCTGGTACCTGTCATCACTGATGTTAACAACAACAACTGACTTTGCAAGTTAATAGTAAATTCTTCTGTCAAGCGTTATACAAGGTCAGCGTTAATATCACCGATGGCAGTTAAGTCTTATGTGGATTTTATATCAGAATCTAATTTTTGTGAAAAGTGCAAACAGAAGGTATTGAATATAAGCCCTCTCTCTTTTTGTTACTCTAATTTCTTTTCGATATTTTTTAATACATTTCATACTACACCAAAAAACATAAAAATAATATCTCTAAACTTTGTGCAAAACTCAAGAAAGTACAATAAATTACCATACTAAATGCAATTTCTGTTAAGATTTTCCATACAAATTTGAAGTATGCAGTTTTATAGCCCATTCAATTTTAATATAACATAGTGCGAGTTTGAAGTTGCCAGCACATGGCACTGATTTGCCAAAAAAATGCCTTCAGCTGAGATCACCTGTTTTGGGCATTTGCTCTTATCTTTTGCAATTCCCCTCATTTGTACTACAATTTCTTCCATTTCTATTACAATTTATTTAAAATATGCAACATACTGAACCAAAAACACACCTACAGCCTGACGGAAAGAAACGTAAAGTAGAAGAGTTACGTTACTTATGGAACTGCACGATGGTTATTATTTTCTTCCATACAAAAAATTTCGTCGATCATACTTTGTTTGGAAGAAACAGCGTGAAAAAAATTGTCACAAATCAACGCGATTTTTCAACAACTTCAAACTTGCGCATTGTCATACTAAAAGTGAATGGGCTATAATCCTGATAACTTAGGATTTTTCTACTAAAATTTTAATAGAATGTTGAAAATTAGTGTGAAAAATTATTGAATTTTCCTGAGATTTGCACAAAATTTATGTTTTATTTTTATGTTTTTTTCTGGTAGTATGAACTTTGCCTAAAAAATATTATCGAATTATTGTTCGCTACTGTACATATTATAATTAATATAGAAAATTGGTGTGAGTATGGTAAAACACCCATTTCCGAAAAAAATTTCATATATACATACATACACATGAGGCCGTGAGTGTAAAAATGGCTAACCAACAATTTCTTTTACTCAACCACTTAAAATAGTATTAAATATGAGAAACTTTAAAATACAAGTAAATTTTAAGCAAAAAACAAAACCGACTTTAATTCTTATATAAAACTATAAGTGTTAATTCTTTCCACGATCAAATTATCGGATCCAAACAAAATTACTGAGACCACCCTTGAGGTACCACCTTTCCGATGAAAAAAGAATTATTAGAAATCAGTTAACGTAGTCCAAAGTTATGCGGAAACATATCTGTGTTCGTATGGAAAAGTAGCTTATGTCGAATGGCTAGCTTTAGTATAATGCGGCAATCCCTTTATTTTTTAAACGGCAAGGAATTTTTTGATGAGACTTAATAAGAATATTGACTTGCTAGTATGGGAACTATTTCTTCCACGTTTATATGCCAAAAGTTGTTTAACGGCTTAGTGCCAGTGAGTCATTCGCAATCGTATGCTGCGAATGCCGATTTATACTAAAGCCAGCCTCTCGACATAAGCTACTTTTCCATATGAACACAGATATGTTTCCGCATAACTTTGGACTACGTTAACTGATTTCTAATAATTCTTTTTTCATCGGAAAGGTGGTACCTCAAGGGTGGTCTCAGTAATTTTGTTTGGATCCGATAATTTGATCGTGGAAAGAATTAACACTTATAGTTTTATATAAGAATTAAAGTCGGTTTTGTTTTTTGCTTAAAATTTACTTGTATTTTAAAGTTTCTCATATTTAATACTATTTTAAGTGGTTGAGTAAAAGAAATTGTTGGTTAGCCATTTTTACACTCACGGCCTCATGTGTATGTATGTATATATGAAATTTTTTTCGGAAATGGGTGTTTTA
>NW_016157598.1:182488-192522 GCF_001687245.7 Rhagoletis zephyria | reverse complement strand
CACCTGGAACGCGAAAAACCACTTTTCCTGTAACTACTTCCACTTTATTTTAATGTTAAGCGCCATGGAGACGATCAAATATCTTTATCAACCGTTTCGCGTTTTGCTTGACAAAAAACAAGCGCATTTGCCTTCTGATCGTCGTGGTGAGTAAGTGCACGGACAAGAAAAAGAAATTGCTTGTTGAATTAACGCGTTTATTTGTACGTTTGCGGGCAATACACGAGCCAATCTCACACATATGCAATGCTTAAAGTATTTATTTGATTGTCTCCGTGGCGCTTAATGTTCTTTGCTATGTTTTTGTTTACAAATGCAACCCTGCCTATCATGAACTTGCAGACAGAAAAACTTCAGAATAAAATTGGAATAAAACCTGCAACTTCTGACTGAGAGAGAGAGAGCAAGTAACTCTCACAAAAGTGGTTTGACTTGCAGGTTTTTTTGGCACTTGGAACGCTTTCCTGCAAAAAAACCTGCAAATCGTGAATATGGTGAGTATCTGGAACGCAACTAAAATTATAGTTTAAAAAACTGAAGCCTCTCTATTATAATTGCCATTCGTACTGTCTTTAGGTAACTTGAGAATAGAAATCGCTGCATCTTTTAGGCGCATCAATATTACATAGTTACATCCCGAGCTAATAAAATGAAGGTAAAAAGCGTACTGACAAGTACGACAGCCGAGCGCTGCTACCCGATCAAGCATTGGTTCGTACTACTTCGATAGATGGCGCCGTAAGTATCAATCTGTGAGCGAATTAAGGTCGAGTTACAGAGGAGTAATCTCCATGTGGTTCAAGCGAAGGCACGAACACCTAAATACATACGAATATATATGTGTACAAGATGTTTTTCGCGTACTTACTCTTTCATCAATTGAACGCGCACAACGATCATAGAATTTATAAAGATGTGTAAGAAAAATGTCATTAGGTTTAATATGTTCATCCAAACTAATTTGTAAAATTTCAATGACATATGGAAAATTCCTATGGCCGATCCCCTGACGCAACATCGCACCCAAGATTTGCATATTCATTCTATAGTTTAAGAATCATTAAGGGAAATAAGAAATAGGAAAAAGTATACAATCAGCCTTATCGCACATTCCATGTGAATAAATCGTTCCCATTCAAAAACAAAAATAAACTTGGAAAATTTGGTTTTGGTTTTGCTTTAAAATTTTTGAGAATATTTGTTCAAATGGAAGAATAAAACAAAACCACATACAGTGGCAAACAAAAGTATTCGCTCAGGGAATTTTTCGCAATATAACGAGGGCTTATATTTCATACCCTCTATCTGCAATTTTCACAAAAACTACTTTGTGATGTTAGAACCCATCTTGGACTTACCTGTCATCACTGATGTTAACAACAACAACTGACTTTGCAAGTTAATAGTAAATTCTTCTGTCAAGCGTTATACAAGGTCAGATTTAATATCACCGATGACAGTTAAGTCTTATGTGGATTTTATATCAGAATCTCATTTTTGTGAAAAGTGCATACAGAAGGTATTGAATATAAGCCCTCTCTTTTTTTTTGTTACTCTAATTTCTTTTCGATATTTGTTTAATACATTTCATACTACACCAAAAAACATAAAAATAATATCTCTAAACTTTGTGCAAAACTCAAGAAATTACCATACTAAATGCGATTTCTGTTAAGATTTTCCACAAAAATTTTAAGTATGCAGTTTTATAGCCCATACAATATTAATATAACATAGTGCGAGGTTGAAGTTGCTAGCACATGGCACTGATTTGCCAAAAAATGCCTTCAGCTGAGATCACCTGTTTTGGGCATTTGCTCTTATCTTTTGCAATTCCTTTCATTTGTATTACAATTTCTTCCATTTCTATTACAATTTATTTAAAATATGCAACACATTGAACCAAAAACACCAATACACTAACCAAAAACACACCTACAGCCTGCCGGAAAGAAACGTAAAGTAGAAGAGTTACGTTACTTACGGAACTGCACGATGGTTATTCAGCCTCATTGCGTAAGTCGTAAATTAAGCTGAATTGTACGACTCGACAACATTAGCATTGTCTACTGTCGTGCTGAAATAAGTAAACGACGAAAATTGTCGAAAACTATGCAGTGCTGCCAAGTTTTTCCGTTTTAATACACTAGTCGAGTGGAAATTTTAGGCAATGGCGCTAAATTTTCGATACGATTCGACTCTCGAAAAACGACTTGCATTCGGCACGACTCTCGCAATGAGGCTGATTATTTTCTGCCATACAAAAAATTTTGTCGATCATACTTTGTTTGGAAGAAACAGCGTGAAAAAAATTGTCACAAATCAACGCGATTTTTCAACAACTTCAAACTTGTGCATTGTCATACTAAAAGTGAATGGGCTATAATCCTGATAACTTAGGATTTTGCTACTAAAATTTTAATAGAATGTTGAAAATTAGTGTGCAAAATTATTGAACTTTCCTGAGATTTGCACAAAATTTATATGTTTTATTTTTATGTTTTTTTTCGGGTAGTATGAACTTTGTCTAAAATATATTATCGAATTATTGTTTGCTACTGTACATATTTTAATTAATATAGAAAATTGGTGTGGGTATGTTAAAACACCCATTTCCGAAAAAAATTTCATATATACATACATACACATGAGGCCGTGAGTGTAAAAATGGCTAACCAACAATTTCTTTTACTCAAGCACTTAAAATAGTATTAAATATGAGAAACTTTAAAATACAAGTAATTTTTAAGCAAAAAACAAAACCGACTTTAATTCTTATATAAAACTATAAGTGTTAATTCTTTCCACGATCAAATTATCGGATCCAAACAAAATTACTGAGACCACCCTTGAGGTACCACCTTTCCGATGAAAAAAGAATTATCGAAATTGGTTAACGTAGTCCAAAATTATGCGGTAACATATATACATAAAAGAACACAGATATGTACATAAAAAATAATAAAAATAAAATAAAAATATTCCGACGAACCGAATATCCCAACTTTTTTGAAGTCGGTTGAAAAGTCGCTTGTTCTATGATTTTAAGGAACGCTTTGTAGCTTTATACCTTAAATTTAAACAAACTACTAAATTTATCACATTTGAAACTATTTCAAGTACAAAACAAAACCGTTGTTGTTGTTGTTGTTTTTTAAGTTAGGCAATTCTGCTTTTACGGCCTCATATACAATCTTTCAACTGACCTTATCCCATTTTCACGCATTTGTTGCAGCAATTCCCTAGCTTCCACTTCCGTTTGGCAGCCCAACGCTAGTACACCATAGGTAACAATATCGGGCTGCAGTCCGGCTGTGCGTATCATTGACATCACTTCCTTAGCTCCTTCATAGTCAAATCTCATCGATCGTTTTTTTATAAGAATGTTAAAAAAGTCAATGTCGGCTTTTAAACCTATTTTGCGGACAAATGATAATAAATGCTTTTCGGCAGCATATGTAGGCGGTACAACCTCCAGCAGAGTGGTAAACATTTCTATATCAGGAGTAACATCATTTTCTTTCATAATTCCCAAAAACCCAGTCAAGCCTCCAAGAAGTAAGAAACGTTCATGAGGACACGTAACTTGACTCAATGAAACAAGGCTGCCTAAATGAGGTTCTATTGCCAATAAATTTGGAATTTCCAATTGATCGGCTTCATTTTGAATCTCTATCGCCTGAGGGTTTTGCTCAACGTAGGGAAGATTTGATGGTTTTCCATCAGTTTTTAAACATATTTGCTCTCCATGTGTTTGTCCCCAAGGAAGCATTTCAGGACGTTCATAAAGGATTTCCTGCAATACTTTTTCCATAGAGTCAAGGTCACCAAAGCCACAGTCTCTCACACAACGTAAAACACCGCTGAAAGTATAATAATCTGGTTTCAAACCTCTCTGTTTCATCTTGTGCCAAGTAAGAAGACAATGGCTGAAATAAAAAGTTTATATGAGCACTTGAGTGAAATAAAAAAAGTTATTAAAATATTCACCGAAATCCCGTTTCGACGTCACTTGCACATGCTTGTAGCAGAAAATTAAATGTGTCTATATCTAACGTCAGTTGCTTTTCCAATAATTCATCGGCCAACATATAGGCGGTCTTTACATCCCCACACCGGCCGTAGGCTTTGATCATAGCGTTGTAATTCTTTACATTTGGTTCATAACCTTTTTGTATCAATATTTCACGTAATTTATTTGCTTGTTCCAGACCGTATACCGTGGATGGGGCATTTGCACATGCATTGAATAATGAAGTATAAATACCGCCCTTTACTTTTAATCCCCTTTGGCGCATTTTAGTAAACAGGTTAAAGGCTTTACGTGTATATCCCGCTTTTGCGCAACCACTTATCAGTAAATTATATATGTAAGCATCAGGTTTCGCTCGATCTTGTTTTAACATTTGCACCTCCAGCACTGCTATAGCCTCTTTCACTCTTTTCTCTTTGAGATGGGATTTTATAAGACGCGAGTAATCAATCTGTCTCATGGATTTGTTTTGCAGGTTAGTGGTATATTGCTCTTCAACCAAATCACCTGGATCTTCACTTATTTCAGGTAAGGTACTGGATCCAAATATATCGGCATCGTTGCATTTCTCACGAGGGTTCTCCGAATAATTCTTTATTTTTTGGGAGGATAAATCATCGGTGCTCATCTGTCCAGGTATTGTATGATCTTTTTGCAACTTGTTAACGCGGCGTTGTTCATCCCAACCGGCATCTTTGTCATATGTTTTTACATGTAAATAGCGCAAGCTAAATGAATGAGTTTCTGTTGAATTAGCTAGAAGATAAATTCGTTGCTGAAGCTTTAAATTTCGCGGAACTTTGTTTATAAACAATAAGTGTCGGAATGTTCCAGGTTGAATTAAGCGGACAGCCATTTCACTTTACTTGTCTTCTAAAATTTATCTAACCATTNATATCGAAACGCAATCAATAAGTTTAGTAAAAGCTCAAAATTTGAGCAACTGTCCATTGGAATCAATTACATGAAAAAATATATATGTACGTAGTTGTATATTATCGACTAGCGTCCACGCCGTTTTTTCGAGGGCCTTGTGTTTACTACATTTACTCCCTCATTATCATCAGTTTCCTGAAGTGTGCGTTTTTTTGCTTTCTTATTGATTTTCGCCAAATTTTTAAACAACTGTGAGGCTGATTCCTGGTTGCTTTCATGCTCCAAGAGTTCTACGCTCTCTGGTGTCGGAGATGAGCATGTCTCACTCTCAGCTTCATTTTCATTCAATCTTTGACAGCCAATCACTTTTCGAACTCGGCGATTAGACTCAGCAATATTTAAAGGCTGCTTCGTGACTCCATTATCATCACTATAGTTGACATAACTGTCATTATCACAACTACGTAGCTTGNGCGTACGCACTATCCAGTAAATCCAGTACTAATTTTACTGGTTTTTTACTGGATGTCGTTTTCGTACGCAAAAACTTGCAAGAAACTAGCAAAATAGGGGAAATTGAGAGAGCAAAAATGACAGTTGNGACTGCTCCAAACGAAATTTTTCTCTGGCAACACTGCCCGCATGTGGGCAAGGTTCTCACAACACCCAACCTTCAACCCTACGACCCGAACACCAGCCGCGCTCTGGACCGCGCCCCTCGACACCGCCCGCTTTCTCGGCCTCAGGCTTGCAGAGTCGGAAGATGGCAACGTCGAAACCGGTTTGTCTCCAAACAAAACTTATCATGACGTATGACGGGTGTGGCCTCACATTAATTTTTTATAAGTCGGCTTTACCAATTTCATATAAAGACCACGTGGAAAAAATAAATATTGGGAAATCATTTTTATTTACCAAATATCGAAACGCAATCAATAAGTTTAGTAAAAGCTCAAAATTTGAGCAACTGTCCATTGGAATCAATTACATGAAAAAATATATATGTACGTAGTTGTATATTATCGACTAGCGTCCACGCCGTTTTTTCGAGGGCCTTGTGTTTACTACATTTACTACCTCATTATCATCAGTTTCCTGAAGTGTGCGTTTTTTTGCTTTCTTATTGATTTTCGCCAAATTTTTAAACAACTGTGAGGCTGATTCCTGGTTGCTTTCATGCTCCAAGAGTTCTACGCTCTCTGGTGTCGGAGATGAGCATGCCTCACTCTCAGCTTCATTTTCATTCAATCTTTGACAGCCAATCACTTTTCGAACCCGGCGATTAGACTCAGCAATATTTAAAGGCTGCTTCGTGACTCCATTATCATCACTATAGTTGACATAACTGTCATTATCACAACTACGTAGCTTGCGTTTCNATTGGGAGTAAATATTGGCTTACTCTCCGAAATTTGGTTACTGGCAAGTTACTGGATATTTTTTGCTGGAGAATACGAAAACACAACTATTAACTCAACATATGACTTTTCTACATAAAATATAGAAAAAGGAGGACGACGTCTATAGTTTTAGANATCACAACTACGTAGCTTGCGTTTCGACGGTTTTTGCGTTTTCTTAGACGGTTTTGAATTTGATTTTGACATCGTGGAGCTGGTACTAGAGGATGTTCCATCACATTCATCTCTGTCCTCCCTCTCGTTAACATTACTATCGCAGTTTTCGATCTCACTAACTTCTTTTTCATTGCGACAGGGANCGACGGTTTTTGCGTTTTCTTAGACGGTTTTGAATTTGATTTTGACATCGATATGGAGCTGGTACTAGAGGATGTTCCATCACATTCATCTCTGTCCTCCCTCTCGTTAACATTACCATCGCAGTTTTCGATCTCACTAACTTCTTTTTCATTGCGACAGGGTNTTACTTTTTTACCTATCACTTAATCTCTTAAAATAATTGGTTTGGTCCAATACCCAGAAAAAAAGTTGATTTACAGTTTAATTAGATACCATTCGGAAAAAATTGCACTTGCAGATTTTTCTACGTTGTAAGTGCTCCTCTATTATTTGGCTTCATAGGGATTCGGATTCCTTCCTCATTGAAGTAGTAAAGAAATTTCGCTGTAGCGAAAGTGCGCAACAAGGGGGTGCCTTCTATTTTGCCTTAGTGTGTTTTTTGATTAGACGAGTTGTCCCTTCTTGTTATCTACATTCTTTGGTAAAACTTAAAAAAAAAATATCTGAAATTACAGACTTTAACAGTTTGTAAAATATTTTTAGTTCACTGTTATAAGTGCCATACCAACGAATTCGAAATATGTGCACCTTATTTTGGTTTTAAAAGGTTTTTTTCAGCACTTAAACTTATAAAATTCGTTGTTTTTATTAAAACTGCCGAAAACGTAAAAACAACCTTACGTCAATAAATGCTCAACCTTAACAAAAATATGTAGATTTTCATTTTAGCTACTATTAGTATTATTTAGCTCTTTTTCGACTGCTCCAAACGAAATTTTTCTCTGGCAACACTGCCCGCATGTGGGCAAGGTTCTCACAACACCCAACCTTCAACCCTACGACCCGAACACCAGCCGCGCTCTGGACCGCGCCCCTCGACACCGCCCGCTTTCTCGGCCTCAGGCTTGCAGAGTCGGAAGATGGCAACGTCGAAACCGGTTTGTCTCCAAACAAAACTTATCATGACGTATGACGGGTGTGGCCTCACATTAATTTTTTATAAGTCGGCTTTACCAATTTCATATAAAGACCACGTGGAAAAAATAAATATTGGGAAATCATTTTTATTTACCAAATATCGAAACGCAATCAATAAGTTTAGTAAAAGCTCAAAATTTGAGCAACTGTCCATTGGAATCAATTACATGAAAAAATATATATGTACGTAGTTGTATATTATCGACTAGCGTCCACGCCGTTTTTTCGAGGGCCTTGTGTTTACTACATTTACTCCCTCATTATCATCAGTTTCCTGAAGTGTGCGTTTTTTTGCTTTCTTATTGATTTTCGCCAAATTTTTAAACAACTGTGAGGCTGATTCCTGGTTGCTTTCATGCTCCAAGAGTTCTACGCTCTCTGGTGTCGGAGATGAGCATGCCTCACTCTCAGCTTCATTTTCATTCAATCTTTGACAGCCAATCACTTTTCGAACCCGGCGATTAGACTCAGCAATATTTAAAGGCTGCTTCGTGACTCCATTATCATCACTATAGTTGACATAACTGTCATTATCACAACTACGTAGCTTGCGTTTCGACGGTTTTTGCGTTTTCTTAGACGGTTTTGAATTTGATTTTGACATCGATATGGAGCTGGTACTAGAGGATGTTCCATCACATTCATCTCTGTCCTCCCTCTCGTTAACATTACCATCGCAGTTTTCGATCTCACTAACTTCTTTTTCATTGCGACAGGGTATATTGAGATCGCGTTTTTTGCGCTTTTTATCATTTTCATTAGGCAGCGTATTAGTTTCTATGCGCTTCAAAAAGTCGTCTTCAACAGTTTCTGGTTTCATGCTTTCAACACTGCTATCTACAGAAATTTCACTACTATGAGAAAATGTACGTTCTATAGCCGTTTTTAATGCATGAGAATGGAAACGGAAATCATGTACAGTTCCTTGATGCAGAAAATTTGCTATGCGGCTATTAGTTTTTTTTGATAAAACTATTACAAAACGATTGAAAGTCTCTAGATGTAGTACCACTTTAGGAATTAGTTTTGTTTCTCGTAAAATTTTGGAACTCTCCGCTTTGGGATTTGAGTGTTTACCCTGTGGCTGTTCTTTATCTATTACATTCGCTTCGATGTAAGAGACGAGCGCATAAATGTTTGTAGGAAGCGATTTTCCAACGGCACGCAAGAGAAATTCGAACCTGAAAACAGGTAAAAACGTAAGGTTTCGATGGTGCTGAGAAATTTTTGACAAACAAATCTACCCACCTTGTGGTTTTCATGCAAACTTGTGATGTTCCAACGCATCCCAAAAAGTGTTTAGTCAGATTTTTTAGACACATGTAGTGTTGTACAAGAAGTTTCAAAAGTTGGTCCATGAGTGTACCCAAAGGAATGCAAGCGTTCGCCAAGTTTATCAAGGCATTTGAGATATGAACTAGCTGCGAACAAATAGAACGCTCCATAGAACGCAGCTGACTAAGGCACATGTCTCGCTCGTCTTCGGTTATAAGACGATATCTGAAGTTTAAGTTGTTTGCTTTTTGAATGAAATAGTCTGCGTCATCTAATTGCTTGCGCAAAGCCTGGCATAGATACGTGAAATATGACTCAGCACTTTCCATCGTTAAGGACTTCAGGGTGAATGCAGGTGGGCACTATTGAACATATAAACTAAGTAATTACAAAAACTTGTTAGAACTAATATTTATCTCACTCACCTCACTCTCGTATAATTCGTCAGTCACGGCACCCCAAATGCCGCACAATTGTAATGATATCGTGTTGAAGAATGCGCCAGAATGTGTTTTTTGGCGCTGTGTGAATAGAAGCTTGTGCACTAAGCTCAAATTTTTAGACTTCACCTCATAGCGCTTGCAGAAGTTAAGCAGCCACGAATAAGACTCTGTAGTTAATCGATCTTCAAATGAAAGATTATCATAGAGCACCTCCAGGCACTTCATTAAAGCGTACAAAGTTCGCTGACGGTAAGCATTTTCATAATCATTCGTGGCGCTGCGCGAATTAGATAGATCATTGCGCTGTTCGTCCTCCATTAATTTGTCAATTACGTCATGCAAAATTTCGAGGGATTGCTTACAATGATTAATAGTATGGAAATCTAATAAAATAAGCAAACATTATTACACTGTGGGGATTCACATTTTTATACCTTTCATGAGCATGAAATGGTATTATAACTTTGGTCCGATGTTTGTAAGTACCAGAACAAAAAGAGATATACCCATGAAAATGTATACTATATGATCAGAACGTCGAGCTGAGTTGATTTAGCCATGTCCGTCTGTCCGTCTGTCTGTTTGTATGCAATCTAGTCTCAGTTTTCGAGATATCCGGATTAAATTTGGTAGGTGGGTGTATTTTTATAATGTATTAATCATTTGTCGGAACCGGAAGAATCGGACCACTATAACATATAGCTCCCATACAACTGATTGTTCAGATAT
>NW_016157598.1:149750-176059 GCF_001687245.7 Rhagoletis zephyria | reverse complement strand
ATAAATTGTGTTACCGGTTTACATACCGATCACATAGCGGTGAAAATCACTTAGATTGGTGTCATATAAAGTATATCTTCCATACCTCTGATTGTTTAGATGCGATTTTTTATATAAGTATGTAACTCCTCTATCGATGTATGCAGATGTATTCAAAAGCAGTAATCTGTCAAAGTACAATTTGCAGATGTTCATGAAAGGTATGAAGCCTTCGGCATAGCCGAAGACAGCGCTGCTCTTACTTGTTTTTATATTCAGTTTATAACAATAAAATAGGGTGCATTCCAATAGGCCAAAATACAAAGCAACAGTCCCTTTAACGTTAAATCTGACAGTTAGATGCTAGTTTTCAACTAGGCTGCGCAAGTTAGACTTTTGCTTCTAGTGCGGTTTAGAAATAACAGAGACGGATTTTGACTAAGGCATCCAGTCCCGGACCATTTTATGAATCCCGGGATTTCGGGATCTTAAACTGGTAATCCCGGGATCCCGTGATGTTTCGGGATATTATTACCAGTAATTAAAATATGCTAACTAGTTTTGAGGTTTGCTTTAGTGCGAATACTACATAGAAATAAAAATAAATAAATTTTTAAGCAAAGAAATATAAATGTCTTTATTTTATATCAGTTTAAAAAGCTAAACAAACTGAATAAACCAGAGACATAACTACTATAAGAGAAAAGAATAAAAGTTGAGCAATAATTATTATAATAAGATACCAGTTTTTCGAGTCATCTATAATTATTATTCAATGACTTATAAGTCTTTTCATAAGAATTATGGTTGAGATAAATATTTTTAAGTCTTCATAGACGTTTATTTTGAGACTTATATTATAAAAGTCTTTCATAATAATTATGAGTACGAAAATATTTTTTAAGTCTTCAAAGACTTTTATTTTGGGACTTATATTATGAAAGTCTTTTCATAATAATTATGAGTACGAAAATATTTTTTAAGTCTTAAAGAACGGACCATGACGGTGGTAGTTGGTTGGGGACCAGTTCGGGGTAGTTTGGAGCAGGGTTGTTGCGAATATTCGCATTCGCATTCGCAACCGCGGAGCTTCCGCATTAATTTTAACATTCGCATTCGCAATAATCAATGCGGAGCTTTTGAGAATGCGAATGTTGTGCAAGTGCACCGATAAAACGTTTATATGGCAAAAAAATGACACATTGGGGTCGTGGGAGTATTTGTGTAACAAAACTGGTCAAATGTCATATTTATCAACTTTGATAAAAATGTCTTTAAAGATATTATTTCTTAAGCTATATAACCGAGCAATCAATGGGCAGTCATACAAGTTCCAACTTCTACTTTACCTTTGACGTACGTCAAAGAGAACATAGTCTTTTAGACAATATTTTTTTGTTTTCTCTTCTTTAAATGCCTGCATTGGTTTATTTCTTTATTATATTTTTTTGGACCAATCTTAAAAAAAAACTACTATTTAGACACAAAAGAAGAAAGTGCGCACTGTAATTCTTAACCAAAATTTCGGGATATGCTTTTGATGCTACATATATTTGTTTCAATAATTCAAATGGGGCTCTTTGGGGAATTTTTTTCAGCAAAAATTTAAAGCACAGTAATTTTGTTTACTTGTCGGACAATATTTTTTTCGTTATATGCATTGGATCCTTGGCTAAAAACTTTTGTGGTAAAAGTGTTCCTTCTTTGCTATTTAAAGTCAAAGAGTAAGCTCCTTCAATTGGGATTTCCAGCAGAAATGATCAACGTCTGGCTATAAAAAAAATCGAAGCTCAAATAATTAAAAAATTATAGGTCTGACCTTTAATAAGATAAGAATTACGTAATTATCTGACATTCGAATGCTTAAAAAAAACGGGGTGCTTTTTAAAAAAATAACCATATTTTGGTCCGATTTGGCTGACAGCCACGACCTTGAAAACAGAATTTCGTTCAAAATTGTTAATCCTGGAAAATAATAATTTATTTTTCATATCCACCTATTTAGTTCGCTATAAGCACAAATTGTTCAAACCAGCCGCAGAAGAAAGTATACAAAATTAATTACAAAAACTAAAATCGAAAAACGCTGATGAAGTTACAGATTCCCCAAATTCTGAAACAGCCAAAGGAATTAGAATGAAGAATTCTATTTAAAAAACTTTAGAAAATCCAGACATCTGGTTTGGCTTATACGCCCTGTTTAAACAACGATCTCGCCATTATGCTAGATTCTAATTGTTTCTTAAAAACACTTGACATCCGCATTCGCATTCGCATCCGCGGATGTGAGCTGTTAGATATTCGCATCCGCATTCGCATCCGCGGATGTCTAAAATTCCACATTCGCAACATCCCTGGTTTGGAGCCTGATTAGGACTAGTTGGTGACCAGTTCGGGAGCACGTTTACATTAACGCGCTTTCTTGTTTATCCAGATTTCAGTAGAAATTTTGCAATCGATTTTAAGGCGACTATCCGATAAACTATAGACTTGAAAATTTAAATATATGTAGCTCAGAATCCGGCTGCCATTCAATATTTCAGGTTTCAAAGAGTTTTTTTTAAGATATAGACGATTTAAATTTCGCACTTACTTTGTCGTATGATATTGGCAATGATATTTGGGCGGAAAATAAGAATATTATAAATTTTTAGAAAATGGTCGTGGCCCGGCCCTTTATGATTACTTGTGTATATCTCGGTAACCGCTTCATGAATTTCTCCTAACCTTTGCGCAATGGTTGTTCCTGTTAAAGACGTTGAAAACACAACAAACTCTTAACAAGAAATAAGATTATTATGGAGTTTTGGAAAATGGACGTATCACCGCCCACCTATAACTGNTTCTCCTAACCTTTGCGCAATGGTTGTTCCTGTTAAAGACGTTGAAAACAAACCAACTCTTAACAAGAAATAAGATTATTATGGAGTTTTGGAAAATGGACGTATCACCGCCCACCTATAACTGTATAACTTTATCTCATTAAGTCTAGCTGAGCATACTATGTTTTAAATAGGGATAAAAACACCCCTGCTTACCATGTAAAGGTAGTTTTCGGATAACTTTTCATATGCGTTTTGGAGAAGTATACATTGTCAATATGGTGTAGTTCGGCGTTATGGAACATTATACCTTGTACGAACATATGCAAAGCTATGTGTGCAGCCTATGTTGATAGTCTTTTATGCAATTTTTGTAATTAAGATATTTATTGCAATCCTGATGATGACTTCAACTGAAGTCGAAATATAGACGATTTAAAAACAACAAAAACAGATTGTTTTATTTCAACTCGGCACTGAGCTCAAAAAAATCCACATATTTTTAAAATATTTTTTTTTTTATGACGAGGTGATTTATTTTGTGAGAGCCAACAATGAACAGAAGCCGAGGTGTAACAATTTGAAGAAGTACATGATTATTTAGTCAGAATCACGAAAAAATTCAAAATTTGACAGAACATATATTCGAAGAAAAAAAGGAAAAATGTGATATGAAAAAGAATGCCTCATATATGTATATGTTATATATATTATAACATAGAATAATAGTAGTGTTAGAATTGTAACATGTGACACATAAAGTTATTAAAGAGGACCTCCGCTCAGAAAAAAAAAGATTTCGAGAAAAACGACTTTGAAGTTTACCAAGTTGATTTTGATGCTTCTGGACGTTTTAATGGATTGAAAGTCGTTACTTGGGGGTTCTCGGGGTCGCCGATTACGAATCCGATGTTAGTTTTCCAAAATTCGCAATGGCGGATCCAATATGGCGGATGACTTTTTTAAAAATTGATCGGAATCGCTTGAAACTCGTTATCCGGGGGTTTTTGGTGTCGCTGATTACGAATGTACGATGTTCGTTTTTAAAAATTCAAAATGGCGGATCCAATATGGCAGAAAAAATTTTTAATTTGTTCGGATTCATGTGAAACTCAAAATGTCGTTGACACCGAAAACGAGGTCAGTGATTACGAATCCGATGTTCGAAAACCCCCGAGTAACGAGTTTCAAGCGAATTTAATTAATTTCAGAATAGTTTGTCAGATTTGATTTTTTTATACTTTTTTTTTGTGAAAGTACCTAACTTTGAAGTGAAATTGTGAAAAAACTAATGCAGCTAGAAAGCTGCGGTTTATTGCATTGGAAAGAGTGGCCCGTTTACTATAAGAGTTGATGAAAAAGTAAAAAGCGATTTTTTCTGAACGTAGGTCCCTTCTAACTTTACGTGTCACATATATTATTTTATTATTTGTAGGGTTGCATTTTATAATTCTTTTATGCCATTACAGGGTCTGAATTTCGTTTTATTTTAATTTGGTCGTAAATTAAATTATATCCCGGGATCCCGAGGGCTTGATCCCGGGATATCGGGACTCAAAAAAGGGCCGCGATACCCGAGATTCAGGATTCCGATCCCGGTACTATGCCTTAATTTTGACGTTTTGGAATGCACCCATACTCTACAACAATGCCGGCCAAAACGTCCACAATGTGCAGTTTTGCCTTCGTGTTTTTACACCAACGCTAACAATAGTTGTGTTTTCGTATTCTCCAGCAAAAAAAATCCAGTAACTTGCCAGTAACCAAATTTCGGCCAATATTTACTCCCAATGAGAGAAATATGCAAGGAAGTACGCAAAACCAGCAAGAAGTTGCAGCTGATTAATTTGTTATTTTGCGATGCAATTTTCTAAAAAAAAATATTTCCCATGTTATTATATATTTAAATAGGTTTATTTTGTCAATTGCAACTCTAAAAGTACCACAAACAATTCTTTTGGTAATGTGAATTGTATTAAGCATCATGCCATGCAAATAGTTACTAGTAAAAATCCAGTAAAACTTGCAAGTTAAGTTGTAATTTTTGCTCTCTCAATTCTCTCTCTTTAGCTGGTTTCTTGCTAGTTTTTGCGTATGAAAACACATGGAATTTATGGTTTTACTTCTCTCACGCTTGACACGCACCCTTATGTAGATGCTTTAGTGGCTGCATTTCTTTATTCATTCTGAACGTTTGGAAAAACTTTTTTGTTTACTTATTCTTTAAAATGTTCCTGATGATATGTTAACGTATATTTCAAACGCATTCTGCTTATTCTAGCTGTGAAATGGGATTATCTGGAATGAATTAAGAAACGCAGCCAATATTTGTGTGGCCGGCATTGCTCTATAAAAAAAAATGTTTAACCAGATAACTAGGCTAGTGGGAACACGCACACTGTTTTGGGTTTGAATAAAACAAAAAAACAAAAACTTACCGAATCCCTTCAGGAATACATCAACAAATTTTTTCTTATAAATTGTGTTTGCAGTTTGCAGACATTGCTGAAAGCACTCAGCACCTAAAGCAGCCGAATACTCATCAAAGTTAGCCCACAACTCTAGTAAGCGAAGTATGCAGCGCTCATACACCACTTTTGTTATATCTGTAAGACACTTTAACGTGCGCCTACTATGAGCCAATTGTTTATATTCAGGTTCATTACGCAGAGCTCCCACTTTTTGCGACACTACTTCTGACACATAACGGACCAGTTCCACACTTGAGCGCAGGGCTACAGTGTTCCGATTAGAGGCAAATGGCACGATGTCTCTATAAATTTAATTCCTTTCAATAATAAAAGTATGCAACGATATCTTTGATGCTTAACTTACTCATGTAAAACGCGTAGCAATTTATCCACGACGGACAAGTCCCATATATTTTCCACGTTATTTTTACTGAAATTCTTTACAACCACCCCATTAACAGTTATGTTTTTCAACGTAGCTCCATTCTCTTTATCATTCCTATTCTTATTTTGTAACTGTTTTCTGGAGAAACTTGCATATGACTATAATATATAATATAAAAAAATAAACAATTAATAATACAATATGTAGACATTATTTATGAGAGCGCTGCATAAATGAATTTTAAAGTTTTCAAAATACTTACTCATACTTCCTGTACCTCATTGCTTTCAGATAAAATAAATAAAATATTGCTTTCAGATAAATTTTAAAACCTACTTGAGAAAACTGCCCCTCATTTTTTTAAACTAAATTTCGGTAAAATGAAATTTTGGCAACATTTGGGGTGGATTAACCACAATCAGTTCGCTTTTGATTCACCAAAAACACGTTCACCACGAGAACTAAAATATCAAATTGTTGTTTTGTGGTTATTTTCACGATATTCTATGAAAGCAAAATACATTGGAAAATGTTAATAACGTTTAAACTATTAAAAACTAATATATTTCACTTACTTTTAAATTTTCGCTCCTAAATACGCCAAAAACCTCCACAGCAACCACAAAAAAGTAGTTGCCCGGGCGTACATTAAAAATACTATTTCTAAAAATACATATGGGTATTTCCATACGTCACTACAAACAAGGATGTATGCGCATGATTAGCTCTATATTTAACCGAAAAATGAAAATAATCGAACCGCATGGTCCTTAAATATAAGCAATTAAAGAGAGTGTCGGTACGTGACGAAAATGGAAGTTGATTTTTTCTGTTTTTAAAGTTTTTTTTTAATTCATGCAACTTGTTTAAATTTTCTTTTACAGCCCCCAGTGTGAAACGACACGTGACGTGGCGTCACGTGACATAAATTTCCATCGTTATATTTTTGTTAATATTGATTTTAAATGATTTTCTACGCAAATAAAACATGCAATTTATGTCGAATGCAGTTTATATTTTGGCTTCAGGGCCAATTCAGGGTACAGTTTTTGGAAATCTATGAATTGTTATGTTTCAACTACATACGCCGAATACGAACCAAATCGGACCGTAAATATGGTTTGTCGAAATATTGCTCCACCAAGCAAACCATTTTACGCAAACATTTTTCTACCTACATAGCCAGTAATAATTTAAAAAAGCAGACAATTTGGGCCATAAATACGTTAGATATATGACTTTTATTCTTTATTTTTTGTCGCGGTAGACCTTCCGATGGAAACACCCATATGTGGTTCTTAAAAAGCCTTAAAAGAAAGCAATTTCAATTTTGAGGCACTTTTATCTCCTTTTTGGCACTACTTTTGCAGTCTATTATGCACATTTTAAAATTTTGGAATTCCATCCTGATAGTTCTGTTAGTTAAAGCCAAAGAAACAAAATCAAACAAAAATCGCTTGCTAACTTCACGCAGCAAGCCTTTTTTCAGCAAAAACAGTTTTGATACCATCAACTTACGAGAAATAAAGAGTTCTGCAGTTCTCTAATAGTCCCAAAAAAAAACTGCGCGAAATTTTGAAAAAAAAAAATTTGCACTAAATTTATATATATTTTTTTATTACCTTTTAATCAGAGTTGCTGACAGCAAGGCAATAGTTCTACAGTTCCCTAACCAAATTTTCAATAGTTTTGTTAATTTAACCCAAAAAGCTAAAAAACAAAAACCGCTTGCTAACTTCACGCGCAAGTCTTTATTTAGCAAAAACAGTTCTGATACGACCAACTTAAAAGAAATAAAGAGTTCCACAGTTCCCTAATAGTCCCGAAAAAAGTTCCGCGAAATCCGGAAAAAAATTGTTACATACACACCTTTTTTTTGTAATTACTTTTTAATCACAGTTCCTACAAAACTGCATACTCAAAATGTGTAATTTTCAAAAATGACTGAAAATTCAACTTTTTTCGATTTTGGTCGCTAGTAACAATCATAATTTTTAGTTAAATCTGCAAGTTATATATTTTTGCAAAGGTAACATCAATACCTTTTGAATGGTAGGCTGCTTGTGTCGATTAAATGATTTTTTCGAAAGATATTGAGAAATAACTGCCAGAGGTACCGAAAAAACACGTTTTTCGAAAAAACTCGAAAACGCTTCTTTCAAAAAAAAAGAATGGGTATTGTTTTCGTGTTCAGCGACCCAAAATTAGCTTGGAAAACATTTTTTTCTTAGGTTGAAACGATTTCGTCAACGTAATTTCCAAATAGCTCGCTAGGTGGCGCTGGGGTCCAGATATTTTAAACTCCGTATTTATGAACCTCTTTTCTTCAAACTTTAAACGAACATTACTGTTACGATAAGAATAAATTTTGCAAAAACACTAACCCGCCATGTGGCGCTGGAGTCTAGATATTCAGAAAATTTATATTTATGGACCGATTTAGTTTAGTTTAGTTTAGCCTAGTATGCATACATATTACCCTTATAGCAGTGTTTGCATAGTGAACCCCCCTATTGTGTTTCAGTTCACTCTCTTTAATGTTCCTTGTTATGCCAATTAATTTACTATACTATACAAAGTAAATACATGTAGGCAGCTCTCAGTTATTTACATATCGTCGTTTAAAGTACATTCTTCAAAACCGCGTAACTGACATTTGCTGCCAAAAATTGGATCTCACACAAGCTCTTGGCTCAATCCTTATCCATTCGTCCCGAAATATACTAGCCAGAAATGCGGTTGCTTTATAAAAAAGAGAACCATTTTGAAATATGAGAGTTCTTACTCTCTAGAAAATAATTTATGCAACCTCACATACGCGGTTTTGCAATATCTTGATAGAGTTTTGATTGGTAATAGCAAAAATATGGTTCATTATGCTCTAAAAAAATATGTGGGAAATGTAAAAATTTTTGGTCAATATCCTAGGCTTGCCCAAGTCCATCAAAGTTCAAGTACTAAAAAAATTGGTTTCTTAGCTAACTTCGATTCTCTACAAAAAGGTCCATATGCCAAATTATGTAGGACTAATACTTTCGAAGATTATTGCAATTTTAGTAAAAAAAATGTATTAATTAATTTATTTATAAATTTTTATTTTTTGAGCATACTGAACTTTGATGAGCTTGGGGAGCCTAGGATATTGACTAAAAAATTCTCAAATTTCACACAGATTTTTTTTAAGCATAATGACTATATTTTTGCTATTGCCAATCAAAGTTCTAAAAACGCGGATTCTCGGTCCACGTTAATGTACAGTGGTCTACAAAATAATAGGAATGCGATGTTTTGACCAGTTTTAGTTATTTGTCTTTATTTTATTTACTGGTTATTATATTTTTATAAAAGTCTAGCTGGTCATACAACAAACACCATATAAATTCAGATTTCAAACTTTGTGTATTATAAAAAATATCGCAAATTTTCGCCCAAATTTCAAACTTTTTAATCAGTCTTTAGAAACAATTTTGGTATGCAGTTTAGTGGCCCATTTAACTCTAGTATAATAAAATGCAAGTTTCAAGATGCTAAAAAATCCTGATTCTGATTAAAAAGTTTGATTTGGGTAAAAATATGCGAAATTTTTATAATTTTTGTACAAAGTTTAAAATCTGAATTTATATAGTGTTTGTTGTATAGCCAGCTAGACTTTTATAAAAAAAAGATAATAAACATTAACCGCCCAATTCTGTGTTTTCTTGATAAGCTTTTTGTGAAGAACATTCATCAAGATTTTTATCAAGTAAAAGCTTCCTTCGCATTCTGTGTCAATGTTTATAAAAAGAAAAGCTCTACGATTTCCATGTTAGTGGAACTGATTTCCACATGAGTGGAACTGATTTCACTGTCACATATGAAAAATATGAATTTCAAAGCAAAAAAGGTTTTGACTGCTGTAGCCGAGTAGGTAGAGATGTCGACTATAATTCCGTGTGTCGCAGGTTCAAATCCCGGCACATGGAGTACTTAATTGTTAGAAACAAATTTATTAATATACAAAATTTATACATTTCACATGAAATTTCAATTTCTCAATAGCATTTTCAATCTTGATAATTTATCAAGAAAAGAGCTTTTGATATCTGTGCTAGAATACCAATTCTTGATAAATAATAAAAAATTGACAAATTATAAAGATTTTCAATTTATCAAGTGCACAGAATCGGGCTGAAAATATATACATTTCACATGAACTTTTGAACATTTCACATGAACAATTTGTCAATAGCATTTTCAATCAAGAAAAGAGCTTTTGATTTCTGTTCTAGGATACCAATTCTGGATAAATAATAAAGATTTTCAATTTATCAAGTGCACAGAATCGGGCTGTAAATCAACAGAGACAAACAGCCAAAACTGGTCAAAATATCGCACTCCTATTATTTTGTGGACAACTGTATGTATCATACTTTAACGCGCCTAGTGCAAAATCCCCCTTTTAGTCTTTTAATAAATGAGAAATATGTTCAATATATATACCTTGTGGACCTCGCTGAGCTTGCAGTGAGCTTTAAATAAAGGTAAAATATCTTTCACGTTGTCATTATTTTGTTGTGATGTAAGCAATGAATATGACATTAAACCCTCCAAAAAGTTCATTTGTTGCTCCAGCAAGGCGATTTTTAATGGATTCCAGTTGTCATTCTGAAAAGTTAAGATATTTAAAATTTCTCAAACTACAGAAATAGTAAAAAAATCCTTTCCATTACCTTTTCTTCGAATTGGAGGTCTTTATTTATGACCTTCTTCACAGCCAAATGTAATAATCTTTGCATTTCCCCTACATCATATTCAACATCGAATTGCTGAAATTGAGACAAACAATGGCTAATAAACTGTATCAGAAGTCCAAGATTATCTTGTATCTGTATTTCATAGGCATTTTCTGTGGCACAGCATACTACTTTCTCAAACAACACACAGAAATCCTCAACTTCACCGTTCACTGTGGAAACGCGAAAAAAAGATCGAAAATGCCAATCAATAAATTGAAGCACGTGCGGCACAAGCTTCGGATTCAATTCTACTGCGCGCTGTAAGTCTAAAGAAAAAAGAAATATTACACTGTCATACAGAATTTAGGTTCATGTCTCTGTATTTGATAAAACCAAAAAGAAATGAAAGCTTACACCTCCCATAGCGAAATTCCAAAAGGGTTTTAGCCACAGATCTGGTTTATTTTTTATGCGTATTTAAAGTTGGTGACCCTGTATAATTTTGTAAAATTCGATCAAATAATGAAATTCTTCGGGAAAGTTATAGTATGTTTCTGTTTTTTGAATCTATTAATTCATTTTTGATGATTTTTACCTAAAACTTACGCTAGGTGGCGCAGTGGTACAATTTTTGCTATTTTTATGTGTTTTTGCCGAAAAATAGTATTTTTACTGTTTTTTAGGCTGAGTAATCCATCATTTATGCCAGTTTCATGATTAAAGTTTATCTAGATGATGTGACAAATATCATCAGTTTTTCTTTTGTTAAAAAAGATAGCATTATCGTGATAAAAAGTGTTTATGTGAAATGTAAAAAAATAACATTTCATAACAATTTTTTCTTAATTAAAAAATATTATTTTCTATTAGAAAATCGGTTTTTATTTACACTTAGAAAAATTATGGTATGGAAGTACCTACTTAAAAAAAATTGCTAAAAAATTATGAAAAAAAAAGAAAAAACTAGAACTGTATTTTTTCATCCTGGCCTATTTAATACTATACGTATTACTTTTACTTTTGTTAACACGCGGTATTAATGACAGCAGCAAAAAATCTAAACACTGTGTTTTTATATATTGTGAAATAAATTAAATTAAGAATGAATAACTGTTTAAAAAATTTGCGACAAGGTAATTCACGATATGCAGGTTTTACAGGATTTACAGGAAAAGCTATTTTCGCCATTAATAATAAATAATAAATTAATTAATAAGGTGGCGACCGGGACTGACTTCCTGTAAAAACCTGAAAAAATCGTGAAGCACCTGGAACAGAGTGCCAGTTTTTCAGTGCACGGCCGTGTAATGTATGTATGTAAGTTCTAAAAACTTGGAAAAGGTGCAAATAAAAGACTCTTCGATATGATACTGAAGCTTTACTTTGATTTTCGATGTTCGACCACCTGTAGTTTTATTTGCACAACCACATTTAAAACTATTCAATTTCATTCATACTCGAAAATTCGTTCATCGAAAGTTCGGTATTATACCTTTTGGTCAACAATTTATTGTGAATGTTGTATTTAATAAGCACACCAACTAAATTTGTTTTAAATTTGTAGCTTAATCAAATAAATTCTTACTTGAGTTCTTCTACTGTAACTGAATTTTAAATTTTTATAAATTTTCCAGAAAATTTTAAACTTCAACTTACATGGTTTTTGTCATAGAATTAACTATATTTTTATAAAAAAAAATAAATTAAGTCAGGAAAGAAAAAAATTCCAAAACTTATCAATACATTTTACTAATATTTTTGTGAACACAACTGTACATACACACGTAATACCTTTGCTTTGTTTTACTATTAAATTAATGAACTGTTACACCGATATACTAAATGTATTTAACCGTCTTTTAGGTATTTTTATGTTAAATTAATGCGCTGTTATTTGGTTGTTATATTGTTACTAAACGAAAAAACGCTTAAAAATAAGCAGATATTTATGGCTTTGTATTGATTTTTGATGCCAACTGTACTGGTTATGTCACTAAAATATCTGGCTATCCTAGATACACGCAACAGTACGAAAGAAAGGTATGAGCAATATTTTGGAATGTCTGTAAGATAAATAAAAGCCTATTTGTTTTTCAGAGAAAATATTATTTTTTAATTAAGAAAGTCTTTTTCCCAATAAAAATTTTATTTTTTCTCATAAAACATTTCACATAAACACTTTTTATCACGATAATGCTTTATTTTTCAACAAATATAATGAACTGAGCTTTTTAACATCATAATGCATAATTTTTACAAGGAAAAGCCATAAATAAATCCTAAAAACAGTAAAAATACTATTTTTCGATGTAAGCCCATAAGAGATAGCAAACATTTTACCACAGCGCTACCTAGCGTAAGTTTTAGTTAATAACAAACATCAAAAATGAATTCCTCGACCCAAAAAACAGAATTTTACAAATTTTTTCCTGTATGCAGGGTCACCAACCTTAAATACGCATAAAAACTAAACCAGATCTATAGGCTAACAAACAGAGTTGCCACTACCTTAGCCTTTAAAGTATCTATAAAAAATCGAAAACTGTATCTAAATGTATCCACCGAAAAGAGCGGACATTTTTACATAGAAAAGTCGGCCCCTTAACAAACTTATTCCCATCCTAAGACACGGATTTGGAAACAAAGACCCGTAGTTATAATCAAAATTAAGTCGGCTCATAAAGTTAATTGCAGCTTTTTGACATAATTTTCAATGAGATACCTGTCAAAAAAGCTGCAACTAAGTTTAATGTCGACTTAATTTTGACATAACTACGGGCCAAAATTTCCGCATGTTCGATGTTTATTACTACGATTATATATATATATATAGATTGGCGCTTACACATATGTTAGTGTTTGGCCGAGCTTCTCCTCCGACTTGTGCCGTGCGCCTTGATATTGTCACACAAAGCGGAGGGACCTACAGTTTTACGCCGACTCCGAAAGGCGATTGTATTTTTATGAGAAGCTGTTCAGAAGTACACTCGTAAGTTTGCTATTGCCTGCCGACGCACGACCGCTGTTAAGAAAAAACCCTTTTTTCTATATTTTTTGCGATGTTGCGATGTTACTACGATTATATTCCCACAAATCATACATGCAAAAAATGTTTCATGGTCTATCAAAATAATACTAATTTAAACAGATTTTGACCTGTTACATTTAGTTCAATAAATTGTTATTTCCTGCTATTATGGTTAACGATATATGTATAACTGAAAATTTAGAAGTTACAAGTTATTTTTAGTTCAGTCTAGTTATTTTTAAAAATTAGTCATCGGCATGGTTATCAATTTCCTTTGAATGCTAAGAGAAGGGTTGCTCGGGATGTAAAAGTTGATTTTTTCGCATTACAGTTAACTACTACAGGTCGGAAAACTTTATAAAATTTGCAGACTACTTGGTGTTATTAAATGCACGTATATGTATAGCTAAAAAATTGATTTGTCAAAGTGAAAAGAATAAAGGAAAATTTCTTGCTTGGAGGATGAACAGCCAACTGTTAAAAATGTTATAAGCTCGTACATAAATAAAAAAATTTCTTTCAAAATACGCATACTTATGGGAAAAGGTATCCAAATTTACACTGAGGAAAAAAACGACGTATCCCTCAAAATTTAAGGCGAAAATGTATCCAATTGGATACATGTGTATCAAAACGGCAACACTGCTAAAAATCCTTTTGGGATTTGGTTATATGAGGTGTGAGCTTTCATATATATTTTTTTCTTTACTTTAGGTTTCATCAAATACAGAGAATCTTGTTGCACTGTGTTATTGCTGGAAAATATGATTAAATACATATATCACCATCAATGCAAAATGCCATAACACTCTTTGAGAAATGCGTTTTTTTATTACATATTGGCATCTTTAGCTCTTCAAACACTTTCCATGATGACTTAAAAAGTTGTTTGGTTCTTCCTTTTTTAAAATCAAAATTGTAAAATAAGACCTTTTGCATTGATAGTGACGACATGGGCCATTCCGTCGAAAGGGTCGTAATATTTGTGAGACAATTTAGGGATTCACAACGGTCTCGGAGTGGTGTTGTTGTATGCCGTAAACTTTAAAAGCTAAAATAAATGTTTAGAGAACTTGAAGCCACAACCAGCTATTTTTCAACACTGCGAAAATGCATAATATGACTTTGATGGTACTTTGCGAACCCCTTTAATATATTTTTATGCGTTTAAAGTTTACGACATACAACAATACGACACTTACGACACCGTAGTGAATACCCCAATTGTTTATTCAGATTTTGAGAGCCTCAACAAATTATCATCGATCATTTAGATTTGGGCAAGCATAAAAAAACGAAATTTGCAATTGAAAATGTAACTATGTTCCACTAAATGAACGCAACGATTCTTGCCAATTTTGGGACCTTTATCTTTCAGACATCACACAAATCGAAATAAATCTGTGATTTCACACGTTTAGTTTACTTATCAAAAACAAACGAAAAGCGGAAGGAAGGCACAGAAATTAAGTGTGTTGCCTTGTGTTATCTTAAATGCGTTTAATCCCTGTCTGACACCAACAACAATTATCGAAACTTAACTTATTTACATAACTGGGTGGTAACATAGGTTACCGAATGGGCTGGGTACACAATTTTTATTGTACAATAT
This sequence comes from Rhagoletis zephyria, assembly GCF_001687245.7. NCBI lineage: Eukaryota > Metazoa > Arthropoda > Insecta > Diptera > Tephritidae > Rhagoletis > Rhagoletis zephyria. The sequence goes on along the minus strand of NW_016157598.1, from coordinate 161,047 downwards.
GCTGTATTACAACTTCTGGTCGTTAAAATTCTGTATTGTAAACTTCTTTATTGTGAAATGAGTGCGCATTTCTTATTACACGTACGGGTTTCAGAAGGTTATATGTATTAAGGCAATATTGGGCAATTTTTGGGTAAATTAAAAAAAAAAATTTACCAAGTGCATATTTGCCAATATTATCTAAGACCTCCTGCCATTTTTCGGGTAGCTTCATAATTCCATCGGTGTTGAAGTTCTGTGGCTTATTTTTTTTAAATCACGTGAGTTTTGCAGAGACCAAAACAAATAAAAGTCAGACGGTACAAGATGCGGGCTATACGGTGGATGCATTAAAACTTCTCAACCATGTTCCGTCAAGATGTTCAGAGTCATCAAAGATGTGTGTGGGCTGGCATTGTTATGAGGGAACACAACTGTTCTGTTTCTATGTTTTCGTATTTTTTAGTAAAATACTATCCAGCAGGTGGGTAGAATAGGACCCCGAAGAAGAGAGGCTGAACACATTTTGCAAAGAACAGTTTTTTGCGTAGGCGGCGGCAGTAGAATTCTCCTCTCTGTGTGGCCGAAGAAGGGGGCCTGACCACCACCTTTTTCAGAGAACAGCTTTCTGCGTAGGCGGCCTTCGGCCGCACTTAGGGATTATAACCCTACCAACCAACGAAATCTTTATACAAGGTAGGTTGGTATTAAAATGGGCGAAATTGGACTGTAACCACGCCCACTTCCCATATAAAGGTATGTTCGAAAAATACAAGAACTACGATATTTCAGTAAATATTGGATGCAAATTCTTGTAAATTACTAAGTGAAATGGAATTTTAGTAAAAAATTATTATCATGAAATTTTTGGGAAATGGGCGTGACCGCGCTACCTACGATGTAATGCTGTATCTCAGTAGCCCATTCACCAATCCTTACTAAACTCGGTATGATCCTTGCTTAGGAACTAGCTAAGAAATCTACCATATAACGGTAATTTACAGAAACACGAAAACTACGATAAATCAATAACTACTAAAGCTAATTCACTTAAAATCGATGATTGCGATAACCGCTTAGCAGGCAACTAGATTATTGAAAATTCTTGGATAATGGGCGTGGCGCCGCCCACTTATGACAGATGTGTAACTCGGTAACCAATTTATGAATTTCTACCAAACTCGGTGCACTTAATAACCTTGGTAATTCGCAATTCGCTGAAAATTATTCAAATCGGACCAAAATTACAACCGCTTCCCGTATATATAACGGTAAATTTCATAAATACGGAAACTCTCTTTTAACAATAAATAAGACTGCTATAGACTTTTAGGAATTGGACGTGGCACCGCCCACTTTCACTATAAAGGTGTATTTCGGTAACCACTTCATCGATTTCTACCAAACTTGGTTCAATTATATCACTGAGTCTAACTCAGCATATTATCGAAAACGTTTCTTATCATGCAAAGGTAGGCTGACTCCCAAAACGTCAATTACATGGCATACCTACAAAGTATGATGCATGAGCAATATAATTTAAAAATTCAAAACTCAAACTCACACACACATTTTCATTTTTAATCTCAACCAACAACAATTGTGAACAATTTCATTTTTTTTATTCTCAATTTTATATGATTCTAAAATGCTGGTAAATGTCAGAAAAAAATTATGGCCGACGGATTGAGAGAATGAATTTACCTTGCAATGTTTTTATCATGGTATAATGTTCCCAAACGTCGAACTACAAAATGTTGACAATATATACATTTCCAAAATGCATCCGAAAAGTTATCGAAACGCACCGCTAAGTAATCAGCGCATCAGAATCAAGTTTGATGCTTCGTTTGTTTTTAGATGTGACTGGTGTCGAGAAAATGGAAAATTACGAAAGGTTATTTATTGTTATATTGAATATTCAAAATATGCAATGTTTGTGGTTGCAATGTTTCGCAAATCTGCATATACAAACCGTTTAAATACCGCAGTAGAACGATATCCAAACACTGTGTTGGTACATTTTGGAAGTCGCCGTAGTTTAGAGAAAGTTGAAACAATATTTGATACCTGCGCCGAGTATATAAAGTTCGGTTTCGCCCAAACTTATACTTCCTTGCTTATTTTTAATTATTTTCCTTTATAAATGGTACATAACTTTACGACTTCAATAAAATATATTTAAAATAAACAACTAAATCATTTAACAATAAAAAATAATGAAAAACAGGTTGATAGAAAATGTGCTAAGTCCACATTAAAAGAACAAAATCATAGAGAAAATGTGGTAAGTCCCAAAAGAGCCTATGAGTCTGCAACAGCTTTAATTTGAAATTGGTGGTGAAATTTGAGACCAGGTGGAAAAGGACTAGGCTTCACTTGGCATTTCCAATTGGCGTCAGTTGGCACAGAAGAGAAACGACTGGCGTGCTTTGCTGAACTCGGCCAAAATCGCTTAGGCGGTTACAGCGCCAAAAAAAAAAGAAGAAGACCACATGTGACAGCACATTTTTGTATATTCAGATGCAGCTTATTTGTTATACACCATTCTTTTAGCAAAATATTTCTCTTTAGAATTTCCATGTCATGATTGCCACTTATAGCTCTGAATAGCTTCGTATCATCAGAATATAACAAAAACTCAGATTTGAGTTTCATATGTACCAATATGAATTATGAGTATGCTAAAAAGGATAGGAACAGATGATTTCGATGCACGATTGAGAGAATACAAAGGTTGCGCCGATCTCGGACCGCTATTCCTCTCTCAACGAATTTGACAGAATCGCTGTTTGCATGACGTCACACTGGTGCAACTTGTTTACGTTTTCCTTGCAACATTTTTTCTTCTTCTTCCATTCTTGCTCACGTTTTGGCATTTCTCTCTCGCAATTGCACCAGTGTGACGTCACACACAAGTTATTCTCAAAAATCCTCTCCGATCGGCGCAATCTTGTATTCTATCATTCTTGATTTCGATGAGATATACCGCAACCATACTCATTTGACAAATTTCTGTTGACACGAACTCGCATTCGCCTACCATATAAATATGAGCGGAAAAAAACAGCTTACGGCTTTTGACGCCATAGCCTTTTTATTTACTAAACAGAACTTCGTGATAAACCATGTAAATGCTTTGCTCAGTGCGTCAGTGTATAATGAGTGTACATCTCGGACGTTGTTACGTGCATCGAGTATGTTTGATGTAAAGATAAAGATTAGTGATCTCCCACCGAAGAATCCATGCTGCCTTGGAATTATAAGTTATAAGGTTTGTATAGTAACCAATAGTCAGTACTAATTTGTACTGGAACCTGCAAATTTTTACTGGAAAAGTGTATGATAACCCAAAAAATTTGCAAGAGAGCGCTGAATCGAGAGCGTAACAACACGGGAGAGCTGCAAATTCTTGCTAGTGAAATTTCTACTAGCAGAAATTAGCTAGCAAAAGAAGAAGAAGAATAAGCGCCATTTGTTGAATTGGTTTAGCACAAACAAAAGTAAAATGAGTAGAAATCAAAATATTAATGATGTACTGGACTGTGTAAGTGCGTGTGTGTAACAGTAGCTACACACGACGAGCATATCCGCGCACATGCGCACATGCTCGTCGTTTGTAGGGCGGTTTGCGCGCATGCTCGCCAAAAATCAAAAAATTTTGATTTTCAGCGAGCATGCTCGTCGTTTGTAGCGTGGTTTGCGAGCATCGCATTGGAAACAAAAACAACAACCTCATTTTGTGTTGATGCTTGCAGTGTGCACATCGCGGATAAATGCATCCAAGCCATGTGCGTTAATTGAATTTTTGATAAATGAGGCTAAATTACTATATGTATATGTATGTACATACATATAAGTAAAATATAAATCAATTTAAGTAACACATACATAAAAAACCCTAAGTCATAAGTATTTCAATTGCATCATCCGCGTCTTTCCTTTCCATGTTTACGCTTTGAGTACAAAATCACTTATGAGCCGCTCGCCGTTTGTAGCAAACGACAGCCAGCATGTTGGTGCACATGTGCGCGGATATGCTCGTCGTGTGTAGCTGCTGTAAAGCAAAGCGTTTAAAAATGATTTATAAATAGTAAAATGTTTACAGCAGAATATCAAAACAGAGCAACAGCTGTTCACTTGCAAGTTTTTTGTTCATTAACTTTTTCTGCTAGTTTTCTGTTATTCTCAATTTTACGCTCTATTTTGCTTTTACGCTCTCGCTGCAATGTTTTACTGGAGAAGTTACTATACAAACCTATAATTTATAACATGTTTTAACGCGAAAGTTATTTGTGGTATAACGATTTTCTCCAATAGTTTAGCACGTGAAGATTGATTAAATATTGACCCTGTCGCCCGATTTATATATGACATTTTTGGGAAAGTAACCAGTTTCTAGAGATTTGCTAAACATGTGTGAGATTGGCTTACAGAGCGAATATCCCAGTTTCCAAGAAAAATATTAGGTATCCGAATAGGTCTTGCGACTTTTTCTAATATTCAGAAGTTTCAATTGGCGGTATGCGTCATCAAATCGCACTTCAAATTCCGACGTTAAAACTCTAACATTTACTTTTCATATTGCAAACTGCAGATGCAGCAGATTCATTTTATTTTTGAAAAATGATGCAAACAAAATACATTGGCACTATTACTAGCGCCGATGTCATCCGAAATCATTTTGATGAAATATCAGCATCGTTGCGGCATTTCTTTTTTATGAAGTTGCAAAAACTATTGGCGTTAATTTTCAAATCATTTTGTACCTTGTTTCGGTAACTCTGGTAACATGTGCTCAGATTTTAGTCTACTAAATGCGAGTATTTATATTAAAAATTTTGTTTCAACAATTTATACCCGAGCGCACTTGTGCACAAAGGTATTATAACTTTGTTCACATAACGGTTGTTTGTAACAGGCAAAACTAATGGAGATAGATATAGACAAATGTATACATAAATAATCAGAATGAAAAGAGAAATCGGTTCAGCGGTGACTATCTGTACGTCCGTCCGTCCGTCTGTTCACACGGTAACTCGAGTAAAAATCGAGATATGTTAACGAAATTTGGTATGTGTACTTCTTTCGGGTGTAGGACGGATGGTATTGAAAATGGGAAAAATCGGGCAATAAAACCACGCCTACCTCCCATATAACGGTAATTTCGAGAAATACGAAAACTGCGATATTTTAGTAACTACTGAGGATTATTTCCTCAAAATTGATATTCACAATAATTTTTAGACTAAAAATAAGAATATTATAAATTTTTGGAAAATGAGCGTAGCCACGCACACTTATGGTTACATGTGTATATCTTGGAAACCGCTGCACCAATTTCTGTGGGCGTGGCACCGCCTACTTATGATCACATATATGTATCTCGGTAACCGTTCTAAAAATTTGCACCAAACTCGGTATGGTCATTGTGCTTGCCACATGAAAGCAAACCGTTGAAAATTATTGAAATCGTACTAAAATTACGGAGCTTTTCATTTAACGGTAAATTTCAGTAACTTCGATATTTCCAAATTTAAGGACGCTAATTTACTCAAAATTATACAGCCCGGACCGTGGTAGCTTCGAAAGGGGTATTTATGTTGGTGCAGATAGCCAATATGCGCGCGAATAAAGGCGCGCCATTGTTTTAACGCCGAAAAAAACTGTTTGGGGAATGTACATATTATTAAACCCGCAAACATAGTTCAACGCAAAAATAAGTTAATGCTAGGTTTGGTCGCCTTTCTTCGCTTAAGTTTTTTTTTTTCCCGGTCAACTTTGGAGCTCCCACCTTTTTTCCTGTCTACTAACGATATACACTATTTTTGGTAAATTTTCACGCTTTAAGTCCAAACCCTGAGTGTTTTTAACTACAGAGTATCCGTTTTTTCTGTAAAACTTACTTTTCATCGCCAATCTGTCCGAAAACGTGCGGCAAAAAAATAAGTAATTTTACAAATACCATACATACATCACATGGGTGGTCTAAAGTATACCCAGTTGAAACGGAATGGCCCATTGGTATAAATATATTTATATTTATATTTGCTACATACTATCATACAGCACTCGTTTCATCGGTAAATTGTTAGCGAAACAACTTCGCAGCAGACCAATAATCTCCAATGTTAGCAAATCAAAATGACGATTGGGATTTTGACGATTTCCCAAAGTCGCCTGAGACATCAAAGAGAATCCGGAAATACTAAGTTGTGTACAAAAACTTGAAGCTCTAGGTTGGGATCGCTGGGAGTTACTGTTGTTCAATTGCTTAAGTATCATACAAAAACCATAAACAGCCATTGATCGGATACTTTGGTCACTAAAAAATACGATTAAGGAAAGTTTTTACTAATAAACAAGAAAACCGTTTTTCTCTTGATAAGGATTATGCTAACTACCCCGAGTTAATCGCCTTACTCAACACTTCAATGAATGAGTCACGAACAATTGCGGAAAGTTTTAGAATTGGTAGTATAAAAGACATCATACGCATTGATTGTTCGCTAGGTAACTATAAAAAGGGAATGCATTTTAAAAATCAATATGTATTGCAAAGTTATTAAAAATTCTTACCCACAAAAATAACTCCATTACATACTTTATCGTCTTTACACACTCGGAAAGGGTAAAAGTATCAGCGACGCTCAACATCATTAAACACTCTGTATTCAAATATCCTCAGTTCAATTCAAAAATCATACTATTGCAATAAGAATGTACTATAAATACCTCCAAATTGATATTGATCTTGTTCTACTACCATCCATTCAGCTAACTTTTTCACAATACCTTGTCCGAATACAAAACGTTTGCGAATGAATTTCGTGAGAAAGCTCATAGCAAGTGAGTTCAATGGTGCATTACCCTTTGCTTTCAATAAAGTAAACGCCAAACTAACCAGACCTGGTGTTATCACATCTTGTCCATGCTTATTCTGATCTATGAGTACTGTAAAAACATAATCAAGTTGAACTTGCTTGCGTTGTAAAGTGTCTCGACACCACACCGAGTATTCTGCCATCTTTTGCTCATGCTCATTATTGTGTATGACATTGCGAAGGTAGTGCAGAAGAACGGACGTTGTCAGACGATGAGATTCGGGTTCACGGTTAGCAGAAGTCAATGATATTATGGCGCTTAGCATAAATGGAGTCAAAATTATATCGGGCATCGAGTTCAAATTCTGTAAATTTAACAGTTATATACATACAGTGCCGGACATAAGTTTTGGCACAGCAGATGATATCAACTTAAATGTCCGAATTCGGGTCAAAATAATGCAAAATTTTATTATTTTATATGCAGTGCATATTTATGTATGCATAGAGAATGCATATTTTACAAAAACTTATTATTAAACCCGTTAAATAAGGCAAGTTCCTTAATAAAACTAAAAAAATACCGCNGAGATTGCATATTTTACAAAAACTTATTATTAAACGTGATAAATAAGGCAAGTTCCTTAATAAAACTAAAAAAAGACCGTTTTTCATGGTGACAAAAGTATTGGCACATTTAAGATTTAACAATAAAATAAATGGTTATTTACTAAAACTAATATTTGGTTGGCAATCCATTTTGCTTTATGACTGCAAGTAGTCGATTGGGCATTGAATACACTAACTTTTTTGTAGACTCCTCCCCAATATTGTTCCATTATTCTAACAAAGCTGCTTTCAATTCAGATTTGGTGGAAATCGAGCGCTTTCTAAGCCTTCTCTCCAGCTCTTCCCAGAGATGCTCGATAGGGTTGAGGTCTGGAGACTGCGGAGGATGCGGTAGAACATGTGCGATGTTGTAAGCAAGCCACATTCTTACGTCTTGAGCCATATGCTTAGGGTCGTTGTCATGCTGAAAAGTGAATGAAGTGCGCAAGTTCAACTTTTCAGCACTTTTTTTTAAGTTTTCCTTTAAAATGTTTAGGTAAACTTGATGGTTCATAATTCCCTCAATGAAGACTAATTCACCTACACCTGCTGCGGACATGCAACCCCACACCATTACGCCTCCGCCGCCGTATTTTACTGTTGGTGCAAGATTTTTAGCTGCCAGCGCGGTGTTGGGTTTTCGCCACACATTAATGCGGCCATCCGAGCGGAAAATGTTAAACTTGCTTTCGTCGGAAAACAAAACATGATCCCAGAAACTGTTAGGCTTGCTCTTATAATCTATTGCATATGTTTTTCTCTTGATTTGATTGACTTTCGAAATCATTGGTTTAGGCCTGGCGACTCGAGAATTGTATCCAGCATTGTGCAGCACCCGTCTTACTGTTTTGCTGTGAACATCCTTACCAAAGGCTTCTTTAATCTCTGCTGTAATCTGGGTCGATGTAATTTTGGGGTTACTCTTTACTTTTCGTACGATTTGGGCGCATTCCCGAGTGGAAAGCTTTCGAGGACGGCCAGTTCCCTCGGCATTTTCAAGTTTGTCGATCCTGTGTAGCGCTTTGTTACATTGCGTATTGTAAAACGGCTTCGCTCCATAATTTCGCCGATTTCTGCGTAAGATTTGCCTTGGTTATGCAGGTGTAGAATTATTTTTCGCTGCGATTTTGATGTTCCACACTGTTTTCGACCCATTTTTACAAAAAAAATAAATCTTACTCAAAATTCGTTTCGATTGACACAAAAAACACATTTCAATTAAATAACTGAAGATTATAACATACATGTCTTGTTAAATTGAGCTGCCAGATCAGCAAAATCTTTAATATATCCAGAAGGAACAAAGGTGTGCCAATACTTTTGTCACCATGAAAAACGGTATTTTTTTAGTTTTATTAAGGAACTTCCCTTATTTAACAGGTTTAATAATAAGTTTTTGTAAAATATGCAATCTGTATGCATACATAAATATGCACTGAATATAAAATAATAAAATTTTGCATTATTTTGACCCGAATTCGGACATTTAAGTTGATATCATCTGCTATGCCAAAACTTATGTCCGGCACTGTATGTATGTATGTATTAGAGGGCTGCATGAAGTTATTCAAAACGGCTTATGAATTATTCATATACAAAACGCATGATACAAAAATTTGAAGGTAAAACCGCTGAGAGGCAGCCTGAACATTTTTGAAGTTTGCTAACATATGAAAATGTTTTAAAATTTTCAATCTCACAAACAACGCTTCAGTTTCAGTCTCAAAATTTGAATATTTTCACCTATTTGTTTTTTGTTTTACTTTTAATTGGCATATGAGTTGTTCTGAAAATTTAAATTTTATAAAGTAGACAAACTTAAAAAAAAATTATGGCTGACAAATTGAGCGAGCGGTTTTCCCCAAGGCGAATTTATATAAGGTGGTGTTGTTTCATCAGCTGTGAGTAGCGTTTGATTGTCAAAATTTTGTATTTTGTTAGTGAGTGAGTGAAAACGTGAGTGTTTGTATTTTCTGTCGCCCCTTTTCATTCGAGGAAGAATAGCTGAAATTTGACAATGGACCGCTAAAAACAAAAACAAAATTCAAGTAATTGTTGTATTTGTTCAATCGATACCACCTTATATGTATTCGCCTTGGTTTTACCTTTAAATATTTTTATCATGCACAAAAAACGAATGAATGATTTTGGCTTAAAAATTTTTTGAATCTGAGTAAATACCTGTTCTGATAATATGTGTCGTCATTACAATAATCAAACAATGTGAAAATAAATTGAATCGAAATAAATTACAATGTTTTATATGAATATCAAAAAATATTTTTTCTATGTGCATTCATATGTACAAACATACATATGTAATGGGTAAACATTTCTCAACTGGACCTCGGATTTCAGTCAAGTTCGAATTTTTGCGTGAAAATTTGTGGGTAGAGAGGTTTATAGATGTGAAAGGGATTCTGAAGTTGTTTGAAAAATTGTAATTTTTACAGTTATTATAAGCAAGTATATTTTTAAGCAATCTTTTTCAAAACTCATTTTCTCTTAAAGTATTTGACGAAAGTTGATGAAATTTTTGTTTTAAGCGACATTAGAGCTTTAAAAAAAATATTTTTATAATTTAGATTTTTTTTTATTTAAACATAAATATTCAGGTTGCATTGAAAATATGTTCTCAATGAGTGTTTCCCATTTCGTTTATATTTTCGAAAAGTGCATTTAATGAAGAAAATAATTCTAAAAAAAAAATTGTTTCTGTTTTTGACTTACAGCAACATTTGTCACAGCGCGCAAGCATCGTGAACCATGCACGCTCACCGCCTATGCACGCAACGTGTTCAATAGAAAGCGCGTACAGGAGCAACTAACAATTTGCTCATATTTCCGACTTTTAAGGTAACCTCATATAATAATGATGGCATTTATGGTATTTTTAAGGCATTTTGGGGTTAGGTTTTGCATCGAAGGTATGTGTTAAAATAATCCTATCATTTCCATTTTTTTGGAGTTCACACACAACATTATTACCAGGGAACGGAGTTTTAGGACATAAAAACCTACAAAAAAAAGGGAAAATAGGTAGGAAAAGGCACTAGAAGGCAAAATAAGGTATTAAATACAGACAAAAACCGAAAAATAATCAAAAAATACATTTATTTTAGAAGTGTTTATTTTACAAGTAAAAAGAGAAAAACTAAGAACTACATAGTTTCATTATATCAAAAATTTGTACTTTGAATCTTTGACTATTTTCTCTATTTGAGTTTTTAACTCCAAAACTTTATAGTCCGGGAGCTAGCGATAGTAAAAATGTGCCTATTTGATCGTCAAAAACTACATATCGGGGACTTAAATTTACTCCTGTAGATTAACAAACCACATCACTTACATCGCACCGTGAGACCTTTTGGTGTCAGGAGCATTAGGACTATGTAATAAAAATTTAAAAATAACCTTATTTTGTAGTCGTTGGCCCTTTGTGTGGTTATCAATTGACATTGGACGATGTCAAAAAATGATCACTCACACTTATTTCGCGGGACAATGTACCGCTTACAACCGCGTAAAAATGTCAACATTTTTGCGAAAATTGATCTATGACATTGCACTTAAAATTTATCATGGACATAGAGGAACACATTATACGTGTAAATATAATGTGCTTACATCGCATCCGCGGGACAAACCTATTGTAATTTTGAATTCGCAAACACTGTTCGAAATTTGTTTGCGTAAAGCGTTTTATCTTATCATACGCACGATTACAAAAAACACATTTTAATCTAACCATCTTGCGCGTTTCACTTCGAAAGTTTTTCCGTTAAAAGTCCGTTTTTCGCTTTTCACAAAATTTTACGAGTGTGTGAAATATTGTATTTAGCATGATAAAAACATAGCAAGGTAGAACCGTTCTCTCAATTTGTC
>NW_016157598.1:149414-149650 GCF_001687245.7 Rhagoletis zephyria | reverse complement strand
AAATATAAAAGTTGAACAGTAGCGGGGAAAGGACACCACCCTATGGAACTCCCTGTTTTATTTTCCTGAATTAGCTCGATTTGTCTCTAAACATTACCGACGAGTGTCGACCACTCAGATAATTTGCCGACCACCGTTTGAGCCTCTGTGGGAGAGAGGAAGCCTCTATATCTTCTAGTAGCGGTGAATGGCTGACAGTGGCAAACGCCTTTGACAAGTCCAACGCTACTAGAATA